>NW_010175470.1:11638-32916 GCF_000695765.1 Mesitornis unicolor
CTTTGGAACCATGGACTTCAAGGTCAGAGGGAGAGAACCTACAGAGAACACACTAGGGTTCAGCATTGAAGAATATAACATTTCACACAGCAATGGGATGCTCTTTTTATCTTCTCTCCTAGGTGTGCTATCTCCAGACACCCAGTGTGTGTTTTAAAGAGAAGACAGTCCTTCATTATTGTGCTTTTCTGTAATCAAAGCTAATGAAAAAAAGCACTCTGTTAGGAGAAAGAAAATTGGCTCTCTAGGACAAAGAGGCAATTTTTGGCAGGTTTTTAAGAGTTTGGGATTTCCTAAATACATTCTTCCTCAATAGCAGTCCACCCTTCTCTTCTTTCAGCTGCAATGGCTACGTTGAAGTCCTCCTAAATGAGAGGATATGGGGAAGGACAGATCTGGCCACCTTGTAGCTGGATCATAAAAATCTGCAAACTGCACGTTCTGAATCTTATCTCATCATTATGCAATGGGTCAGAGAAGCCACTTGTTGCATTTCAGACAATTCACCATTTCATTTTTTGGTAAATTTTTTTAAGAAATTATTATCAGAATTTGTTGCTAACTTACTAGTAATCACTATACATGTGTGTATATATATGTGTGTGTGTGTGTCAAAGACGCATATTTGCTGTACATATGTACAGAAATTCCCATATTGTCATAATATTATAGTATTATAGCATTTTGGCTCTGATTTTTATCCTCCGGCCTCAATATGCTCATTTCAGAGGAAAGCCTTTATGAGAAGCACTCCTAGGAGTCAGGTCATCTGTAGGCCTCAGATTTTGATGTCAGGATGTATAAAGCTGTCCTCTAACCTCCACACTCAATTTTGCATGTTCCACTAGCATTTTAGCCAAGGTACACATACTCTAGTTTACCATTTAGCTCATCCCAGGGACATTCAATTTCAAAAGTGATTAGACATAAGCTTTATGAAATGTCTTTTAACTTTCTTTTTTGTTTAAGTGATAAAGCATAACAGGACAGCTCAAATTTCAATATAGCAGCCAACCTGAACGCAATACATTCTGGCTGATCTCTGCTCGCTGACATTTACCACAATTCCCTCTCTCATCCAGCACCTCCAGCAACTCTCTGCAGTTTGCAAGCATCAGGAAAAATTTCAATGAGCCATTGAAGAAATTAGCCATTCCTGTCCTTTTAGTGTGCCAGTGTCTCTGTCAAGGCCTGCCTCTGACCACGGTCTCCTTTTCCCTATTATAAACAAGTTCTCCTGGCTAGAAAGCCTCTGTTGCATATGCTTTTTAGAGAGGAAGCATTTTTTTATATCCCAGTCTATTGCACTTACATGGTGGTAGCTGGATGATGGCCAAAATCACAGGGGCCATGACAGCAGAGACACCATCATATGCTGACTACATCAGTTCCACAGGAATTTATGGTCATAATTAGTAAAAGCCTTAAGTCATGTCTACACTAAGAAGAATGGTCAAACAGGAGAGCCTCTGCGAAGCAAAACAGATGGTGTAAGAACCTTTGTCTGCACTGTAGCCACTTTCCTCCAGACAAATGTAGTTTGACCCTATGAGCTGATCTCCAATTAGCAGCTAAAATTTATTAAGTGTGATCCCAGAGTGCATGAGTTTTACATGAAAGGAACAGAGTACATGCCTCTTGAGACCTCTATGCTGTGCAAACCAAGGTTCAGAAAGTGAGAACAAATGCAGACTTCACTTAGATGCACCCTCAAACATCTAAGCTTAATGTCAAATCTTTGGCCTCCAGAATGACGTACTCTGCTTTGGGTGTCTGGGGGTATCAAGAGATGATGTGATCTGCTTTCTTCCCTTCATGTAGGACTAACTATGGTGGTTTTTTTCTGGTGTTTTCCAGCTCGCTTGTAAAGATTTCCAAAAATGGAGACTCTATCACCTCCCACATAATCTAATTCTGGTTTGTTCCCTCTTGGTTACTGCTTCACTTTTCAAACTCTTCTAATAAAGATTAAACTGAATCTTCATGCTGTTAAATCCGCTGCTTCTCACTCCATCCACCACGGACATGTACAGATTATTCTGTTCCTTTTCGGAATAACCTCCAGTAGCCTTGAAGACTAGACATTGCCTGGAGGAAATTCCATTTGTATATGTGTATATATATACATATGTATATCTGTGTATAAATATTAATCTATATAAAGCTCAAACAAGGATTAGAACATTTGTGAACAGTTCCATCCATCCAGTAAACAAGCAAAGATGTGGAAAATAGCAAATATTTGGAAAATAGGAATTAATTTATCCCTTGAAAAAATTATTATGTTTTCTAAAATTTAGTTATGTATCAATCATCCGCAAGATGTATATGATTCCTTGCTCTGTTCCTAAGAAATTGCTCCTCATTTTGATTACATTTTTAATAAGTTTTCTATTGAGAGACATAATTTAATTTAAAAAATCAATTATTTTTATAAAAAGAAGTTGATTTTTTGGAGTTTTTTTTAGTCTTATCTAGTCTCCATCAGGCATGATGAAATAATATGTTGGCTTCTCAAGGAGGAAGAGTGGCAACCTAACAGATTTTCATGTTTCTCCCTACCAGTGTTAGCCCTGAGTTTCTGAACATCTCGATCTTTCTAGTGTATTACTCAGAAAATCACACCTCCAGCAATGCAAAGTAGTGCAGATGGATACACTTATGCCATTATCCTATTTTATAGAAATGTAGGAATTGACATCATTTGTGTGTATCAGTGGTTGATAACAAAGCCTGGAGTTGCTGGTGAGATCACTTGAAAATAAATGAGCAGAGAACTCAGTGTTTAGACTGCAGCTCTTTGGTGCCTTTAATTCTTACCTGTGCAACCAGAAGGGGTTTGATGTTAGTTTTAATACTTTAGCCTGTGAGCTGTTAAAATGATTTTTTATTTACTACAGGATGATTCAATAGGTCAGTTTATTATTGACCAGATTTAGTATTCTATACTGTTCCTCTAATGGCTCTTAATGGAATTAAATTATTTGTTCTGCTCTCTGCCAGGAAATGAAGACAAGGGATGAAAAATATTCTATTTGAAATCTGACTAATTAAAGGAAAATAATAAGTAAGAAAAAATAAGTGAGAGGTTCAATTTTTTTCATAGTTTATTGCAGGGCAAGGAGGGGATGGGAATCCAAAAAATGTCTAGGATAAGGAGGCTTTATTGAAGGATTTAATATCAGCTATAATCCCTATATTTTCTTACACTATTATATATAATTAGTCCAACTGTAGCAATTTCTCAGCTGACTTCATTTTTATTTAACTGAATTGCAGACAGGGCCATGAAGTGTGTATTCCTTAAGACTAATACGAGTTTTGTTTAATACCATACCTTACAGAGTTAAGTCACTTCACAGATAACTAAATAACTGTCAAAACCTACCTTATAATTCTGTGACAAGTGATAACATTCATAAGAGGAAACCTAGTAAGCTTGTGGCTGATAATAATTACAACAGCTAGGAGACAAAGTGTTTCCTTATAACATTCCTGTTACAAGTCTAATAAACTTCTAACCTCCCACATGGAAATAAATAAATGAGAGAGTGGTGTTTTGTGTTGCTGTGTTATACTCTAAGATTTAAATTTTTGGTAGTAAGAGATGAGTTAAGGTAGAAAGCTAAATCCAAGTTAAAAATGTTTCTCTATTTTCTTCTTCGGATATGTAATAAAAGTACATATTTCTCCACCTTCTTTGTCAAATTATTGTTGTCAGAAACAAAGTAGCCTGAGTGTTACATGGAGTGGTTATTGGACTAAGCATAGTTATAAGCATGAAAATAACTAGCTTGAGTGACTAAGCAATTAATTCACTTCAGTACTTACTTTACAGTTCATGATAACTCCAGCTGATGCACCTACCCAGTTTCATTAGAGCTGCTGGACTGAGTTCTGTCATGAACGAACTCTCTAATTATGACAACTTTACAAAGTTGAATATGCTTTGTATAGAACAGTAATTGTCAATGTCCTACACCCCCACCAGTTTTCACCTCCCTATGAAGTCACTTGTTACTACTTCTGATAATTTGTTTACTAAACCAGGTTTTGAGACATGAAGGTGAACAAAAATATCCAAACCCTTTTTGGGGAGACAGATACTGCTTCTCAGAACACAGTCAAGTAAACTGATTGTGATCTCATGTTTGAGCTCTCTTTGGTATCAGCGATAAAGATGAGTTTTGTAAAATCAGGAGGAAGCTTGACATGTTCATAGTAGCTCTGGGTTTCTTGTGCGTTCTTCAGAAAATCCAGTTTCTTAGCATCCCTCCTTTAGTGGAGACAGCTCCCAACTGTGATTCTTTGCCCACTGTCTGTCTGGAAGGTCTTACTCACATCTTCAAAAAGATAATTAAAGGAAATCTAGTAATATAAACTGTCACCTTGTTGGTAAAAGGAAGATACGTTTCCCATTTCCTTGTTCTAACACAGATTGTCAACCACTTTTTTAAACATTTGACCAGTAGAGACCTCAAAGGAGGTCGTGATGGAGGCCAGATGACAGTTTCATGAGCAAATACTCCTCAGCTCAGAAAGAAAAAAAAATTCTACAATAATATTCTTCCACCATGCGAAGGATAGACCATAAACACTGAGTAGGTAGTCTTGGGCAACTTTTTTATCTTCTCCCTCATACCCTATCTACCATTGCTTGGAGTTTAGTAGCTCAACCAAGCATCCCCTTAAGTGATCACAAAGGTCTCAGACAAAAGTAGTTACCATTAAGTGATCACAAAGGTCTCGGAAAAAAGTAGTTAACATTAAGTGATCACAAAGGTCTCGGACAAAAGTAGTTAACATATTTGTTTGTGTTGCACATATTCTGGCTGAATTAGCTTATTTAGCTAATTTATTATTTAGCTTATTCCAGACTAGCTAACAAATGGCTCTGGAATCTGTCCTTTGACTAAAAGCATGTCCATGAGCTCAGCCAAAATAGTGAAGAGGAAAAAGATTTTCCCTGTCCCAGTTACTGCTTCTAATTTTAGTCAACAGCACTTTATGGCACTCATGTTTCATCTACCTGTTCTTTCCAACTTTAAGAGATGGAGCAATTTATATGCATGGGAGAAGTTTTGACTGCACACTAATTGTAGCCTATGTTCTGACTGGCAAACTTCGCTTATTTCTGTTGAGCAGTCCATGATCTTCTAAATGTCAAAAAGTTCTATGTAATTTCCAGTATTAAATGACGAATTCTAAAAATGTGAGAGAAAATGTGATGAAATGAGGTATGTAGAAGAAAGTGAGATTAGAATGTAAATTGCAGTTGGGGTCAGGAGGTGATGGTATTGCCTTTGGTGGGCCTGATGTAACTCACTGCATCTAGTTTTGAGATACTTTTTAAGACCTGCTTTACAGGATTAGCAAAGACTGTTCTGCATTTCAAATTACTTGGCACGCTATCTACATGAACAAGTGAACACTTTACTAGTGAGGATATGGATTGTCAGGGTTGGTAAGGAGTGTTAGCTACTAAGTTATAACAGCTTTGAGTAAATTTGAGGCAACTTGAAGGAGTTCCTCAACCTTCTCAAACTTATCACTATCAGTAGAGGTGGAGTTTGCTACTGCACGTTTGCCACAGGTGAGTGCAGGCGTACATGAATTTGCTGTAGAGCAGCCAAACATATGAATGTAGTACCTTACCTTCACAGTACCAGATGCATATAGTGCAGCCTAAGTCTGGTTGAAAGAGCAGGGACATAACTTTCAAAATCACTTTTGAAAATATGATTAGTTTCCATGTCACAAGGACAATGCCTCACCCCCATTTTCTGAAATGGAAAGTAATTAAGGATGGAAAGATATAAAGAAATATGGAGGGCTACTTATCACCTAAGATCAGCCCAGTATAGCCCAGAAATTCAAACAGCTATTTTATCATGGAATTATTACCTGAAATCCTGTGGCTAAGGTCATGTAAGAAACACGTTTTTGAACAATATAGTTCTCTGGTATTAATTTATCTAATTTTTTCTCAGTATGATTACTATCTAGAGGAATATAACTGGATGTTTGTGCGAGGCAGCTACCCCTGGGTAAAGAAGAAATTAAAAAAAGAGCTAAATGAAATGAAGCTGCGGGATGTTTTGTCATTACACATATTTTGCATGAAAATAAACCTAACATTTGCTGTTTTTCCTGAGTTGTGGTACAGAGGAGCAAAGCAACATCCTTTTCCCTTTTGTCATAGATATGCAAAGTCTTTTACTCCAGCAGAGGTAGCATTGCCACTTGGATAATACATATATATATGTGAGTATATAGTATATATATGCGAGTATATAATACATATATACTATATGCGAGGCCACATGTGGGCAGCTGTCAGCACCAGTCTGAAAAGTACCACAGACCTAATTAACACGGTATTGAGTTTTCCAGTCTTATAGTCTCTGAGTGACAGTTTAATAAGGAACTCCACAGTGATCCTGTAAATCAGAATCAACCCTCATCTTAAGATACAGCTAAAGTGTTCCAAAAATTGATTCTGAAAATTTTGGTACATAATATTCCCAGTGGATAAATGTTATAATTTGTTAATGCTAACTTATTTTATTATCTATATTTGCAAATCATGCCATGCCTATGTGCTGGTATTTTTCTGGTGAGGTGGTTTTGTTGGCATGGTCGCAAACACGATGAGAAAAACTTATCTAGACAGTTGCAGATAAGCAGGCACTTCTTTATTTGCAGCACTGGGGAACACAGAAGGCGACCCTCAAATTGTGTTCCATCGTCCATACATTTTCATAGTCCTTTTATACAATTTTAACAAAGCAAAATCATACGATCATGCATATGCATAAGATGATCACATAAGAGGATTACATATTCCTTTACCCATCACCCTGATTGGTTCCCCATAGAATTTACCCCTATAATTTTGTCAAAGAAAAGCTTTCAGTCCACTCCCCTAAGAAAGGATTCGTTCCAACAGTCCATTCCCATGAGAAAACTTTGGTCCATGTCCACTCTCACAGAAGTTTCAGTCCATTCTCATGGTGGTCTCAATACAGTTATTACCCCTCCTTTTCATTCTATTATTTAATGCTCCCCACAGACATGGTTTGTGCTTTTTCTAAATGCTTATACAAATATATCTTGCAATCTTTTTCTTAATTCTGCAGTTTGAACAAATACCTATTCTAACTTACATAATTATGAGCCCCCTTGATTACCTTGCCCACTTAAATTACCTTGATTGGTCAAGGTGCTCTTCTAGCTCTGCTGCTGAAACAATCACCCACCCCAACTGGTTGGAATTCCCCAACCGGCCAGAATTTTCTTGTAACTATAACAGTTTAAGAAATAATTATTTTAAGAATTATTATATTAAGTTTGTGAAGTGAATATTAGGTGAAAAGAGTTCTATCTCTGTGGTTTATTAAATTGTCTAATAACAGGAAGCTATTCCACAAAAATAGTTTTGCACTGCAGTCAGCTATAGAATTGGAAGCCTTTAGACCATCAGTAATCCTCAATTTGAACTCAGTCTAGTGCATAAAATGTAAATTTAATATCTGTAAAACAGCTCAATCAGAATTAATTGGATCCCTGTCCTTCAAATGAAATAACTTGAAAGTAAGTCACAAAGCACAAGCTTGTTGACTTTTAATGAGGTCCTTTTATGTTTTTGAATTAATTAGGACCTGATTCAATAAAGCAATTGTAAGCATACTTTGAAGTATGCAGGTGTTTAAAAACCTTGCTGAATCAGGATTTTAAGAATACACATGGTTAAAAAGTATAGTTTGCTTTTAGTGCAGATTGAAATTATAATTCCTCAGTACTTTAATTCCAGAACAGAAAACCTCCCTTTTCTCAAGCCTCTGAATCCTTGATATGTTTTGGGTTTTTTTGTCTTTCATGGATAAGATGCTTAAATTCAGAATCATATGAAACATGAGCCAAAGTAACTCTGCTCACCTAGATCCAATTCCAAGATCTTTGAAGTAATGGAAAGGCATGACCAAGGAGATGTACGGTAAGGGAGGAGAAAAATTAAATGCTTTTAAAAATTAAATTTTGAACAGGTTTTATTGAGATTGTTAATCTAATGGTTTTTCATTACGTTTTCTCTGCTTATAAATGGCATTATTTATTTCCATAGCAGGGAATATTTGAAGTATTTCTGAGGTTACTGCAGTCACTAAACCATTCTCATGGATCTGCTGTTATGCCCACAAGTTTTTAAATACACAGATTATAGAAGATTAGACGTCACTTGTAGAATCAGACAAACACTTTTTATCTGTTATTATTTAGCTTCTTTAGGATGTAAAATATCCCTCTAAGTTCAATATTCAGGTAAGTGCAGGCATGCACACATACGTAAATTCACTGTACTGAACAAGTAGTGAGAGAAAAAATGGCAACACAGGCGAAGCAAAAAAATTTAGTAGAATTAAGTTTCTTGTGAAAGCATATGAGAATTTGAGGGTGGGTTTATTATCATCTTTACAGATGCGTGCAAATTGTCTCAAAAGATTGAATCCTCAACAATAGCTGAGACTCATAACTGGCACCAAAATGCAAATAAAGAGAAATAGAAGATATTTAAGTGGCAAAGTTTCACAAATATAGAATTAGCCAGTGAACAATCTCAAGCAGAAATGTATGTTGCAATTATAAGCCAGAGTAGGTGATGTCATTCTGATCCTTTAAAAGCCTTAAATGAGCAGTCATCAGTAGAAATGTTTAATAAGAGAAACAACTTCAGAAAAATGGGGATAGAAAGACACCGACTGCCCTGCAACTTCTTCCAATTAGTAGCAAAACTGTAAGGCATTTACAGGGAGAAATTCTACATAGTATTTCAACCAAGAGGAAAGAACTCTGGGGGCATCGAACTCAAAGACAACTTGGGTGTTAGTGAACATGACATTGTAGCTTTGTGACCCTTTAAACAGAGTGCAAAAATAAAGGCAGAATAAAAACAATGGCACAAAAATCAGAGAACTGGAAGGGAAGATTGTTTCAAATGGCTGGTGTGAGCAGAAGGTGTAAAAGAGATTAGCAATCAAAAAGAACATTATGGACACACAGCTGAAAATGGTAAGTATGACTAAATAGCTAGCTGGCATTTTAAGCACAAAAAACGGCACAGAAAATGGACACCAGGTCAAACTACGGAGGATGGATGTGAAAACACGGCACTGCAATAAAAGTTTGGGTCAGAAAAACAAAGTCACAGAACGAAATATGTGGAGGAAATTAACTGCAACAGGAAAACACTTATAAGTAAGTAAAAAGGTAAGATGAAAACCAGAGAGGTGGTTAGTTTGCTCCTGCAGAGACTGAAAGTGATTGACATAAGATGCTGAAAATTTCTAGACACTTAATGATTTTTTTCACTCTCTCTAAAAAGCTCATTTGCTATCAGACACCATCATAATTAATATTAGGCATGAA
Organism: Mesitornis unicolor; assembly: GCF_000695765.1. Classification (NCBI taxonomy): domain Eukaryota; kingdom Metazoa; phylum Chordata; class Aves; order Mesitornithiformes; family Mesitornithidae; genus Mesitornis; species Mesitornis unicolor. Next base: position 21,062 of record NW_010175470.1, read on the forward strand.
GGAGCAAGACTTCAGCCTGGTATAGCAAGGAACAAATTGATACTTGACTTAATCAGATGTTTCCAAACTGCCTTGATCTGATGACTTCTTTTTTTTCCAGAGCACTGAAAGAATTCATTAATAAAAGCTCAGTGTTAAGTTTCCTCTGAGAAGTTTGTGACAAATGGATATGAAAAAAATAGCAAAAAGGCTTGTGTGCCTTTCCTAGAAGGAATCTGGAAAAGCAGGGTTTGAATGAAAATGCCTTAGGTAAATGGAAATCTGAGCAGTTTCTACTCCCCAAAAGGTAGAAAACTATTAAACTTTTGCATGAATGACCCAGAGAAACAAACAGAAGGTGTGCTTATTAAGTATGACACGTCACTAAGGCAAGAAGATTGTAATTATTAGTGTGAAATTAAAAGAAATCTTGGTATATTTAAAATAGAGTCAGGGAAAAAAAAAACATGTTATTTTTCTAGGGCAAGTTATTGTATATAGACAGGAATAAGCAAGCTAGGTCAGTAGCTGGAAAAAACCTGGAAAATAATGTGAATGACAAAGAGAACAAGGGTGAGTAATCTTATGCTGTTGAAAAGAAAAAAAAAACCAACAACTTACACAAATTCCATGGAGAATAATTGTGCCTATTATATTTTAATTAGATTTTCTCTGTTTTCTGCATTAAAATGATAAGGTCTTAGCTGGAATGTTACAGCCATCATTGGATGATTCAGCGAAAAAGATCTTTGATGAAATGTATATTGTTTGGGATGAGCACAGAAGCAGAAAATCTGACCTGCAGATATGTATCAAAAATACCGGATCAGTTTAACCTGAAGAAGAAAAAAGTGAAGTGAGGGATACTGTTCTTCAAGTATGTAAAAAAAACAAGATTCAAAACAGGAAGGTGACTTTCTGTTCTATTTGTCTATGCAAGACTGTATTAAAATATTTGGCTAAATTTACATATTATCATCAACAAATGCTTTTCAAATTATAATGAACTTGGGGATATATTGTCTAAAGTGATTGTTACATCTTTGTCACTGGAGGTCAGACCAACTTCTACATCAGTGGATAACTCAGTGTGGGAGTCTTTTCACCTAGCTTTAGCTGCATGTCTGAACAAGCTATTTAACTCAACAAACCAGAATGGGCAGATTTAATGCCCAATTAAACTGGTCTGTTGTAGATGAGGTTAATTTCTCCCTGGATTCTATATAATCCCAGCAGGAACTGTCACTGCAGCAAGAATGGGAAGTCACCATGCCTTTGCTCAGATTTCCTTCTGTTAGGCAGTCCAAGTTCTGAAATTGCTTCTTGTGCCATCGTTACATATGTATTTCTGAGTCCATGGTAAATCAAAATTGTACATCCAAAAGGAGACTTAGAAATGCAGTGGAAATCTAAAATTTAGTTTCTATCTGTCTGTCTAACTTGATTTTTTTTTCTTTTTGTTCCACCTAGGGCTTAATAGGGATTCCTTTTATATCAGAGAAGATTCAGATCAAAATCTTACTTTTTTTCTCTTTTACAGTTTTCTATGGATTTTTATGGTTGTACTTCTAAAAGTCTGAAAAGTGTTCATGTTTTTATTTTTTGCCTTTTTAGGTTGCTACAGTTTGATTGAACATCTATCTATTGACTTCTGCAGACTAGAATTCTTGGTATATATTTGAAAAAATTGAGTTATTTAAAAATACTAATTGCTATTCAACTGTTAAAACTTTTCACAGACTATTTATCACAGACATTAACTGTTTTCTTTGAAGACAGCCTCCAAATATCCCTTTAATTATAACTTATTGTGTTGAATTGTACTTATAATTCTCACTAGCACCAGTGGGAATTACATGTGTACATCAAAGGAATAAAACTTTTATTTGCCTAAAAAGATTAGAGAAGCAGTTTAGAAATGCAAGCTTAGGAGTGTGTCTTGACTATCTCTCACTATCCTCAACAAAACTATATAAGACCACCTTTATTTTTTGCCTTTTTCATATTTAAGAGCATTTGAAAATTTCAGCTTTAAATGTTTGGTCTTATATACTTATAACACAAATGCATTTTAAAGGATCTAATTCAGGGGAACAGATTAAAACACACAAACATACACATATATATATGTTAGTGTATATATAGCGCATATAGAGCATATATATATTTATATGCTCTGAAATTCATCCCCAAGCAAGTTCCTATGCCTCCAAACTTGCGAGTAGGTCCAAAAGTCTGGGCAGCTAATAGTCTCTCAAAATTGTAGTTTGTCCTGGACAATATTGGTACAGGTGGTTATGAGATATAACCAGTGGTGATGGCAACAGCTGCTGTATCACACCTGGGAGCTGAATCACAACCAGCAGCTCTAACACATCTGTTCTGACTTTATCATTATTTTGGTTTAATTCCCTTTTGTATGAAATGTATCTTGAGTGAAAATACATAATCATGTTCTTTAATGCAAGTAATAGAAAAATACATTATAGTCCTTGCTAAGTGATTTTTATTATAACTCCTGTGGTTGAAAAATGGTCTCTTTTCTTTCCTTTAGTCTGAACTATTTAACATCAATTCACAACCATGGGGCATCTATTCTTCCATCTCAAACTGCTGTTTCCTCTGTAGGCACTTACAAGAGGTTATCAAATCGCACCTTTATCTTTGCTTTCAGGGGATGACTTCTCTGGCTTGAAAGTGTCTTTCCAGTCTACCAGCTGTTCTCCTGGCTTTTCCATAACACCATCTAAGTCTGCCAGTGACCTTCTTAAGCAGTAACTTCTGGGCTATGCAGAGAACTCCTGTGTGAGATGACAACAGTGGCAAATACAGGCACTATGACTGCCTTTACCTCTACAAATTATATGTGCCCAGGATTATTTCCTGGTGTGGTGCTGAGTCCATCTGTCAAAGAACAGTCTGCATTCATTACTAAAACCTCTTCTCAATGACCTCTCTCCCCTTAAAAATGTGACCTTTCCAAGAAAACTACTGAGAAATGTCCTAGCCTCCTTCCTGACCTAGGAAGGTTGAAGGAAGTAGAGACAAATAGTTTTATCACCTTGAGATCTCTGATGGCCCTTATATTTTTAGACTTGCTCCAGCTGGATAGCCTGTTAAGGTAGGCAGTTAGAGCTTGTGCAAAGACTTTAAGTTGCCCACAGACTGTAGAATAGACAAGACCTAAGCCACAACAAGAACACATCAATATCCCTCTGCTGTTAGTTTTGCTGAATTAGACAAAGGGATGTATAAAGTAAATTTATAGATTCTTCCAGGAATATCCAAGTATTTTCTATAGATGTCTATGAATCAGAACTGCAGAATTAAAATGAGTGTCCTGTATTGCTACGTATTGCATACAACTGTGAAAAAATCCTTCAGTAATTGTATAGGTTTGGATATGCTCAAAGAAAAACATCAACAAGGGGAAATTGTTTCAAATTTTTAATGCAGCTGTCTTATGAGAAACAAAATTCCCAGGGCCATTCTTTTTACTGAAAAACAGTTATCTTTATAGCATGTGAAATTACAAAAGCTACAAATAAAAAGCAGGTTTAATATGAATTCTTGTAGTAGGATTCTGATATTTGCTGTTAAGGACACAGCTCAGGTGTGTCTGGAAACCAGAATATTATCCACAATAAGGAAGTCATAGGGATTTCAAATTAATTTATTAGTAAACAGAATAAACATATTGATATGAAATTGAGAGATGTGAGAACCTTTAGAGGTAGGTCTGATAACTATAAACTTTAGAAAGGAGTCAAATGTATCTAAGTAGCATTTCAAAAGTTTTATTCTCTAATATCTGAATATGAAAATAGTGATTAGATCTGAAGACCACTGAAGAACAAAGAATAGTGGATTTTCTTTTCATTCCTATTACTATTTATCCTCATGCATGCTTTTCATATTTTTTCTTTAATTCTCCTTCAGGATGATAGTATTTTAACTACTAACACTGACAGGAATTACACACAAAGATATTTATTGTCATGTTTGATATGTGATGTTTGACTGCAAAATTGCACTTGGATAAGGAGCATGTACATTGCCATCAGCAATACAACTTACATTTCAGAAATGTTACTCGGCTTGTTGCATAAGTTGGAATGAAATATAATGACCATGCTGTGCAGAATATGGAATACTCCTAGTTTGGATACTTGGGATTGTGTCTTAGATTTGAATTTTGAATGACCTTGCAAATTTCTGTGCTTGATGCTTTGGGGTGAGGATATTTTTACTATTGTGTTTTGCGTCTGTTAAGACAGCATCTTCTCATTAAAAGATACACCATCTCACGAAACCTGATAAACATATAGGAAATAAAAATGACTTATAAATATATTTCGGAATTAACCTTCTTACTGACATAGAAAAATAACTTTTTTTTTCTTTAAGAAAGTGTAACACAGAGTCTCCCATGACTATACTAACTACACATCACTTCAGATTTCAAAGCTGAGGGTATTTTCTTTTGTAGAACACACGCTTAGGCTTGTATTTAAAATTTGAACAACGACCAGTAATGCTTAGAACTTCAAAACTTCAAAATCAAGTGAGTTTATTTTGACAGAAGTGGAAAATCTAACTGCCAAATGAAGCACACTGAAGACAAAGTCTTTATTAATGTCTGCAGTGTTACTAAAACTGGCATAATGTTTGATGTATACAGTGAAAAAGCAAACCAAGAGAGTGAGCTTGTGGCTATTGCCATAGCTATCAGCAGGTACAATTTCAAGTTTGAAGTGAATTGAAAGAGAAAAGAATGAAGAGTCAAACGTTAATAAATTTTTAAAATTAAATCAGTGCAAGATCTCTTAAGTGTCTTCAGACACAAGCTTACCACTGGAGACTTTGGCAAGGAGCTTTGTGAAATAGAAAAAACTCCTGATTTAATTCTCACTTCACGTGAAATTGTTGAATTCAGCCAATACACAAATACAGTGTGACATAAGACTTTGCGTTTCTGAATATTCTTGAATGCTAGAATGCTTTCGTACTGTGATTCACCAGGTAAAATAGTCTAAGAAATTCCATTTTTATAATGAAATTAGAATTTCACAAAGCAAATTTATTTTTTTTATACCTCCCTGAATGTGTTACTCAAGGACAAAGGTAAAAAACTGAGTTCTGTCTTAACTCAAAATTTCACAACAGACTGCTTTGAGGAACTTTTCATATTCCCATGCAGGCTCATCAGAGTCAGCTTTTCACCTTAAATACTTAGGGACATATAGACTGTTCAAGTGCCTCTTTTCCTGGTACTATTCTGTCTCTAATTCCTTTTCCTGTCTTCTGTTCTCATGCACTCTAGATACTCACCTTTTTATGTATTCTCACATATGCATAGCGCATAGCTGTATTGAGTATTACACAGGAGACAAATGAAGTTTGCAGTTGTCAAGTGGATTCTGTTTTGTAAAGTCACTGATTTTATAAGGTGGATGTGAAAAAAATATAATTAATTTATTTTACATTTAGAAATGCATATCACAGTAGCAGTGACATAGTGTTTATTGCAACTTCTTTTTAAATGAGCTTCCAAATAAAAATATAAACCAATTAGAAATCCATACTCCCCTTTCATATCTTACAACTAAATTTTCATGATGTATTTTTAAAAATAATTAGTTTTTGAGAGTACATTTCTCACTATTTCTCATAGTTTTAACTTTTCTCACTGTCCCAGACACATGAACCTATAGCTGAGTGACAGGTTAAGGAACAGGTACCTGAAGGATGGAAAACATGACAGAGCTTTTACTATTATAACAGAAGTCAAATGCTATGAACTCAAAACTTCCAAAGTCCAGTAGAATAAGCATTAGTAGTTCCTGGCACATGCCCAGGAGGTTTGAGTCCCCTACCTACGGCAGATCAAACACAGCAATTGAGATACCCCTGCTCTCTGAGATCAGAAATAAGAATGGCATGAAGAATCATGTACTTATTGAAGTTAAAAACAAATCCAATAACACTGAAACATATGAAGACTTCTTTAGATACTTAACTCTGTGCTCTTTCACCTTCGTATAAATCTCCACTAATTCAAGCACTCAATTCAAAATTCTGGCTGGACCAACCAACTGAAGAGTAACATTTAATCTACTATTTCATGAAGATTTGTGGCTAGAATATAATCTACATATTTTGACATACAGCCAAGCATTACACTTTGACATCAAATAAAACACTAAAGTTTTGTATATCAAACTCAAAGTGTATGAACTGGAAAATATAGGGAAAAATATTTTAATCTTATAAATTTAGAACTTTTTCTCATAACACTACAAGAGAGTTTCAAAAGAAAATTTTCTGAGTTCAAGTTCTAATCTGAGAACATAAAGGTAATATCTTGTGCCTTCTACATTTATGGAACAGTCTTTTTGATGATAACAATACAGAAGGTCCTATCTGGTCCGAAAGAATTCACAATTGCATTTAAAAATGCTTAAGGAAGAATTTAATCTGCTTATGATGATTTGGACAAGGGCAGCGAAGGAGCAAAGATATTTAAGACTGCTCTTTCCATAGAGATAGCTAGAATTTAATTAGGGGAGGGAAACCCAAACAAACCAACAACCCAGAAGAGAATCAGCTGTGTGAGATTTCCAGATTGATCAACTGCAGCTGGCTATGATTAACCAGCCTTTAATAATAATAAAAATCGTTGCAGTGCAAACTGTCTTTTTAGTTTCATACATCCTAAACTGACAGTAACAATTTTTGAGGTTTAATTGTGTTCAAAATTATAGTGAGCAGTAGAATGAACACATAGTACATAATTTGATCACAGTTCTTTTGAAGGAAAGCACAACAGCCTTGCTTGAGAAAAAGCCAAAAGCTTTGTTCCTCATTGTTCTGTTGCACCTTTAGAGCTCTAATATTTCAAAACTATTCCTTAACAAATTACCTTGTTAAATCCTATATGTAAGTTGCAAGTATAAAGTACTTATAATTTTATTGCATTAATGGAATAAGCAGATAGCATATTTTTATAATGGAAAATGAACTGGAGAAATGTAAAAAAATGTGTAATTGCCAACTCTTTTAATGAATCTTTCCTACAAATTTCATTCATATACAAGATACAACCTTCTACTGTGTGCCTTTACAGTGGCTTTTAACTTCTCCGAACAACATGACAGTGACTGAACTGTTGAGACATCACTGTAATTCCTAGATTTACAGAAGAGTGACAGGGTATGTGGATGTGCTTTACCTGCTTTGCATATTCAGAATTTATCTACATGCATCCATCAGTGAACAATAACAGAAGACTTCATAAAAGGCTTTCTTTGCCTATTAAGTGCTTCACTCCTGGGGTGAAATAGTGGAAAGAAGCACAAAGGGAACAGGAAAATTACTTGAGTGATAGAATAATGGAATCATTAAAGTTGGAAAAGACCTCTAAGATCATCAAATCCAACCATGAGCCCAACCATTGTGATGTCCATTCCCATCCAAAAAAACTTAAAAAAAATTAAATTCCTGTTTTAAGTCATTTGCAATGCCATGACTTCCCTTCCTTGAAACATAAAAGTAAAAGAAGCCTAATCGAAATACAGATAAGAGATGTATAGAATTATAGAATAACTACTGTGCTCTTCTTAGAATACCATAGAACAACAAAAGCCAAACTTATCTCTCTTTATCAGGATTTGGAGGGACATATTATTTACATTAATTTATGTGAACAAAACTTTAGATGTAGAACTGAAACTTGCAGTTTATTAAGGATTACCAAGTCCATCCAACCCATTTAATATTATAAACACAATAAATAATTTCCAGGTAGGGAAATTAAGTACAGCCTTCCTGCAGTTAACAAGTCAGGCACAGGACAACACTCAGTTTGTACAGCAACTTCTGCTAGAGCCTGGAGTTTTATGTACACTTCTCACATGAAGGTATCAAGAGGATTTGTGGAATCCAGAAGAAAGGCATTAAAGAATGTTATCCTTTCTATTTTATTAGTCTTTTAGTCATTGCTACTCCTCTGGCAGTTGGTTGTGTCTAATCCACATGGAATATGTATTATACTATTAAGACCTCTTTTTCTGAAGCAAAAACAATGTACATGCATGTAATTTAGTAAAACAGAATTCATTTATTTACACACAATGAGATTAGACAGCTTATTTTTTTCTTTTTGATATCAACAGAACAATGGCTGCTCATAAAACAAATCAAAATCTGCATAAAAACACTATAACCACTATTCGTTATACAGAAAAAAGGTACTGAGAAGCTACCCATCTATGTTAGCATTTTCTACAGTATCTATGTAGCATCTAGGAAAAGGGATCTGTTGCATAGTGTCCTTTTTTAAGCTAGTTGGATTGACTTCAGCTTCAAATAAATGATTGTTATGTTTCTTCTTTTTCTTGTATTATAAGGAAAAGCAAGCAGTAGCATTTTAGTGCATAAACAACCTCAGAGCCTTAAGATAGTAGGAATTCACGTTTCAGCACATGTTTTCTAGCTCTGGTAAATGCAAGGTAAATCCCCCTTGCTGTGAGAAGCAGCCTACCTACATTTTCATAGGGCAGCCACGTGAAATCTTCTGACCACTTCTATTGAAATAACAGGTGTGCTGTAAATTAACACACTTCTAGTTACAACTTTCTTTGCTGTAACTTTCCTCATCCATGCCCTCTGTTCTGTCATCTTCTGTCTTGGCTTCCTGCCTTTTTGGCTTACAAACCTGCAAGCTTTCAGTGATGCTTTTTTTTGTCTGAAGGTGCCTTATAGCTCTATAGACACATTCTCATAGCAGTTTTCCATCAAGTCAGTAACTAGTGTTTGTGAAATGGTGTAATTTGTGTAATTATATTGGTCCTTTAATTAATGAATGAATCTGTCGATTGAGAACCCTGGAAAGTGAAAAACAAGCCAACCCTGCTCCTCCTTCAGCCTAAAATTCAAGAGGTAAAATATGCAAAGAGATTAAGAAAGATTTGATTCCATGAGATCCATGACCTTAAGGAGGACTAATTTTGCTTAGATTTAAAGACATGAAATGTTTAACACTGACTTTTTAATTTAGACATGTAAAGATAGGCATCTAGTTTAAGGATGTTGTCTAGAAACTCTGCATTGTTGGAGGACAGAGGAAGGCATTTTTAGACTGGTGCTGTCTTCCCTATCTGGGAAACTCTCAGTGATCAGGCATATCAAGAATTGTTCTCCATGTAGGAAGTACAGGTGAGATGACTCATTTGGTGTATTTTGACTCATAGACCCTTAATGAATCCTGCTCAAAGTATATAAATACTTTGGGCCAAAACTTTCTCTCTTAAATTAATGGGAATTTTTGTTAGTTTGTTACAATGAGTATAACATTTAACCTTTAGCCCCTTATTCAATCTGTATCCAAATATTTAAACCTCAAGAATGTTTTATAAATATATCAAAAATGAATTGAAAGTTTTGAAGAATGAAGCATGCTATGCAATTTTTTTTAATGCAACTGTGAGTAATTGATCTTTATAATCCTTAAATCAATGGATAAGAGGAGTAAGGCTACTTATCAAAAAGCTATATGAAAAATAACACTAATTATACCTGCCAATATAGCACAGCTGAGAAGACCTGAACTTACATAATTTGGAGTCAATTTCCTTCAAAGAATAGACTTTTCTTCAACAAAGAAGGCTAAGATCTAACAAAAATAACTTAGAGGAAATCAACTGTGTTACACTAGCAATATAGACTATCATTTGCATTTGCTTATGAAACAGTCCCATGAGTATTAAGCACTGGATTCATTGGTAAGAGTTCCTCAAATCTGTGTTTCGGGGAAGAACGCTTCTTGATAGCTCTCTGTGAATTATTACTGCTTTCAGTCTTGCATATGGTTAGTGGCTAGCTGCTAGTCATGTGTGGTCACCAGTCATCACAGACTATCAGATAGACTACACACTGCAAATGAAGGAGACATGTTTGTATACCCAACCCAGGCAATAAGTGTCATCTTCTCCACCACAACCTCATTTCCCATAAGGAGTAGCATTTACCTCCTAGCAGACTGCTCGGTTGACAGGTAACTCCCCCAAGAGAACCAGGTCAGATCCTAGGTGTAGCAAGCCATCTGTGTGGGAGGGTCTAGTAATGTAAGATTAGAGTATACAAACAAATAATATAGAGATCTTAGGCTTATTTTACCTTCCCAGCAATCAGTGATCTAGAAATTTCCTGAACTAGAATTTGAATTAAAACTGTCATAGATAATAGTCCCAGCTGAATCTATCCTTGCTTGGTGAATTCAAGTAATTCTTCTTTTGATCTACTTACACCTGTGATGTCTAAAAAGTTCCTGTAAAAATAAGCTGTCTTGTGTGGAAAAAAAAAAGTCTTCCCTTTTTTTGTCAGCCAGATGTCCAATCATAACACTCAGTTTAAGAAAAACAATAAATGATCGTTCTTTATCGACATTTTTCATAGCATTCACAACTGTATCATTTCTTAGATCTCCCTTCAGCTGACATTTTTCCAAGCAGACGTTTCACATGAATTATCCTTATTACGGTAACATTCCCATGCCATAAGATTCTGGTAATGTCATTATTCATATATGTGCTTTTTCCTTTTTATTAATATATTTTATTAATAATAATAGTAACCCCCCCAAGCAAACAGCATCCATTGAGGCAGTTTTCTGGTGCCAGATGTTGATGATACTTAGGGCATCTAGGACAGTTGTCAAGATGACAGGTATAACTAATGTAGGACCTGCAAGAGACACATGGTCTCCTGGAGTAGCACTTAAACATTTGAATACCACATTTAAGTGAATACAGCATTTTAAATGGCCTAATAAACCAACTATTTGAGGTAGCTGGAGTGATCACTACCCTTGAAAAAACTCTATTTAAAGACAGAGTGCTTCAAACAAGAATTTTCTTTCAGCTCCAGTGGCTAGTTTTCAAAAAAATACATTAGCAATAGCAGTGACTAATCTTGCTCAGACCTCCTTCGAAAGTAACAGTCCCTTTTTCCATTTTCTCAGTGTGTAGTTATCTAGGTGAGAAACAAGCAGATCAGAAACAGGCAGTCACATTTGAAAACTGCTGACATGCACATTAAAGAGCAATAGAGGATAACCATTATAGAACTACTATAAACATGAAATAGCCACATAGGTATTCATTATGACAAAATACAGACTCATAAAGAAACAAAATATCTATTCTTTGGCATAAATTTTGCATACATCTTGATTTCTGAGGAGAAACATAAAAATTTTTACAGAAATGCAAAAAGAGGGTTTTGTGTAGTATAAATGAAAAACATAATAATTCTTCTTGAAGATCTGTTGCAGCACAACTAAATTTGAGAAATATTTTCCTCTGACAAATGAATCTGTTGCCTTCAAGTTTGCTCTTCACTACGGCAATAAATGCAATAAATACCCTTATAGGAATAGATTATCAGCAATAGAACAGAATTTATAATAAGACTTTTGTTTTTAGAGGTTTTTTTATGTTCTCTCAATGGCAGTTTTTCAGATGTTGAGAAATCAGATGTAAGAAAGCCACTGATTTTCAAGTGAGTCGGTCCTGCCAAAGGGCTAATGTTTATAATTGATATGTATGAGGCAAAGTAAAGAAATAGGAACCAATAACATTTGACTGTTTTTCTAATTTCCTGAAGTCAGTCCTCTGGAACAATTGCTTCATAGTTGATTGTACCTCAATGGAATGTTTTTTCATACTTTCCATATTATCGATATGGTGCTTTATTTTTCCATCACTAAAGAGGAAAGCATCTTTCCGTCTCACGTCAGCCACTGAGACTACTTCATTTCATTTGAATAGGACAATGAGTCAATGATATGGAAATTCTTGTAGCTAGCTATTCCTGCT
>NW_010175470.1:32947-42209 GCF_000695765.1 Mesitornis unicolor
AATTCTTAAATATCACTGAAGGATAACTACTTTTTAGCACAGCAATTTCATATTCTCACAGCACTGCTTACTTGGCTTTCCTCGGAATAAGAAAGGTCATAAGAAAAACGCTAGTTTATTGCAAGTTAGTCATAGCAAGGCTTTATATTGTCACTCAGTCTGACTCCTTATCTTAGCCTCGGTCCTGGTGTTAAACTCTGCAGTTCTACTGAGCCCAGAAACTTGTGATTTGATTCATACAATTCATCCCCTTTGAGTGAATGTCCCAGCGGAGTCTACCTTGAGTAAATACTGAAGTTCATAGATGAACTGGGACTACCAGTATGCAGAATACACCCTTGTCCTTAGTGACTCAAGAGATCCACACTTCATTATCTGCTGGCAAATACTCAAGATGCTTCAAAGATGCTATTATTGTCCCATATGTTTTGCTAGATTTTACTGTTTTTTTACTTGCTTATGACTTTCTAGTACTGTGTAATGTTTTTTGCCTTTATCAGAACAAGGATGTATGTATGCATTTTGATATATTTTATCACAACAGTGATAGAAGAACAGATGGAATTACTAAGAGGCATTCATTAAGACTAAAGGGCTGAAAAGAGTTTCGTCATTGACAATCAAAGTACTGTATAGATTAACTAAGGTTTTTTATCAGAAAGCTAATGCCTTAGCACTTATAAAATGCTAAGCCTGCCTAAGTGATCTTGAAAGCTCCTTTTAACGGCTCTACATTCAGCAGTTCTTGCAACGTGAATGAGAAACATAGTCCTGAGTCAGATCCAAGTTAAAAGGACACAGCTGCTTTGATGGGAAAGTTTCCAAAATAGTTTTTCAGTACCTCATAGGAACAACCATATTTAAACATGTAACTTTCTGGTTTGCTTGAGCTGACAGAGGCAAAACTTCGGGGCTTTATTTTTGTTTTCATTTTTATTTTCAAATGTTAATGCAATTAATTAATGGGGAAGGGTTGGTTCACTGTGATATTCATTTCAGGAATAAAAGTCTCACTGTCTTCAACCAAGCCAGGCTTTAACTCCTTGAGTTTTGTTTTTAATTTCTAAATTGAATAAATCAGTAGCTCAATGATGAAAACCAGGAAAATAATCAGAAAAAAAGTCTGTGAAAAACAGTCTCATTTGGGCAAATTTCCTTGTCTCACTAAACAAACCATCCAGTTTCACATGACTTACATGTGACAACATAACTGGACTCTCTTACACTCAAAACTCAAAATTCTGCCAGCACTTCCAGGAAAATTGACCTTTCTTGTGAGGTTTCATTACTTCCAGTTCTACTAAAAGTAGAATTATTTTTAAATTATTCTGAAAGCAAGAAATGATCAGCTGCAGTGTGAGTTTGTGGCACAGGTTCAGTTTCATTACTGGAAATATCTACATGCTTGAATAAATTCACCTCTGTGAAACAACTAATTTTCCACTAACTTTTTTTTTATTTAAGTGACTTGTTACAGTCAAAGAACTCACCATGGTTGTACTTTTTGGATAGATTAGATCCATGGGATAAGTGGTAGAGAGTAATATGATGAGAAAACACTTGAAAAAAGTGATGAGAAAGCAGTAATTTAGATTTAAATACTTCAATGTTGAGTCTCTTGCCTTACTTTAGAGAAGATTCGGGTGGGATATCCAGCAGAAGAGGGACTAATCTGTCTTTGAGCCCAGATGGAAAAGACAGAGAAAATCCCTGCAGGTTCTGAATTCCCAATGGAACCTAAGATAAGTAATTTAGTGCCTCAGTTTCACATTTGTGTAACAGAGTAACGAATTAAGCCAATTTTTTCACTTGGAGGAATAGTGTTTAGGACTAACACCTTTACCTTCCATTATCTTTAAAATCACTGAGTCCAGCTTCTCTTTGTATATCTACCTTTGCAGACCTTTCACCTCAAGGTCTCTTCATTGGTTTCTTGTCATGTGGAACCTCATGTACCTATCTCCAAAGGCAGTACTGACCCTACAGTTTACATAGGAAATTATACACATCCTTGGAAGAACTCTACCAGAATGGTACAAAAGTGTGGACTTCGGCTTAATCATCTAATAATTGTCCTCTGTCTTGTTACTTCTCCCACAGAGTAACATCTTTGAGAAAGATAGCCAAAAGCCCACATGTAAAAATCATCTATAATCTCTCTACAATAAGAGGAAATGCCTCAAGTCGCACCAGAGGAGGGTTAAATTGGGTATTAGGAAAAATTTCTTTACTGAAAGAGTGGTCAAGCATTGGAACCGGCTGCTTAGGGAAGTGGTGAAATCACCATCGCTGAAGGTGTTAAAAAAAAATTATAGACATGGCACTTCAGGACATGGTTTGGTGGGCATGGTGGCATTGGGTTGACGGTTGGACTTGATGATCTTAGAGGTCTTTTCCAACTTTAATGATTCTGTGATCTACGTAACATTTCTAAAAATCTACACCTCCACATGGAAAGTACAAAGAGGCTGAAAATCTTTTGATGCTTCTTTATCTGTCAACAAAAATGTATGTGGCCTTCACTCAGGAACTCTGACCAAGTTAGACATCTTCAACTTTGATGTGCCATTTACAATGACTCTTGTAGAGAATGCTCCTAACTAAGGAAAAATATCAAGAATGCCTACACAGCACTCTAATTCACTTTGCTCCTCTCTCTTAACAAGTGCTTTAGAGTATGTCCTTTAGACTGTGTCCTTAAGTCTTTTCTCTGTGGACAAAAATCATGTGAAAATTAGAAGCATCCACAGCTGTAGAACAAACATGAGCCCAATAGAAAAATCATAGAAAAATTAATAACTTTGATTTTTAATTTGCAACTTTAATCATGTTCTTTTAATGATTTCTTTTCATGCCATTATTTTATATAACAAACATATTGTATACTCCAGGTGGATACCCACAGAGTTGCTCTTTTGACTCTCATGATACTAGGCCCATATGTTCTTACATTTTCCTTTATCTGAACGGGTGCCAGGTGCAGATGCTACCTCTGTAACCTCATCGTGCAGAGGGGATTTTGTAACAAGGCTTCTCTAGAGGAGCATACCCAGACTTTCAAATAATTTTAAAACCTGTCCCCATGTGGCAGCTTCACAAGCACCCTGGGAATATACTTTTCCTCCATTTCAGAAACAACTAATGGTGGAAATGCAAACTCCCTCTTGCTTGGAGCTCTTATAATGAATCACCTGCTTAGTAGAGGAAAAATATATATGCAGCTAGAAAGAATAGACATTTACTCTCATTTTCCTGTCAGATTTGTCAAAATTCCCAAACATGTTTTGGTCTTAGATCAAATGAATACTGGATGATTTTAACCAGAATATATTTTTGACTTGTCTGTCTTTCAGATAGTTAATCTCCTTGCTTTGTTTGCCTAAATTTCTTCTTTTCCTACTCTAACATTCTCATAGCACCACTTCATTTTCTCTCCTTTTTGTCTGGTCAGTAAAGGGTAGTAGTAAGAAGGGATTATAATGATGAAACCTGTTCTTGCACTACATATTTTTTCTCCTTCTATTAACAAGAAAATCACTGTGCAGCAATCAGTCATCATTTTCTTTTTCTCCAACTTCACAAGCCTTGTTCAAAGGCCATAATGCTAGTATTTTGTTCCGTAGTTCATCACAAAGAGAAAGCAGTTTATTCTCTAAAAATAGCAGAAAATCAGAATGGTCAATGCTTATTTATTCCTTGTTTTTCTGAATCACAAAACATTTAATTTTAGTAGAAAATATTCAAGGCTAGAGAACATCTTGTTTCTAAACCTCTCTCCAGTGAACATCAGTTGTTTCAGAGGTTATTTCAGGTTTCAGCAGTTTCAAGTAGGATTGCTTTCTTCTCTGTCTTTAATTTTAAATGCTATCCCTGTAAAATGCTTTCCAGTGTATTTATCAATTGCTATTTCATTAAAAGGAATCAAAATAGTACTGGAACTAGAAAACACAGAAATAAATAGAAATTAATGTTTTTCTGTGGTAATTTCTACATATTAGGTTAACATAAGGACATAAGAAGATTTTGAGAAAAGCTACTGAATTTCCTATAGTTTGCTGTTACTTGGCTTTCCCATTTTGCCACCATCTTCTCCTATCAACCAACTTTTGTTTCAGAAAGACTTTCCTCTTAAGTGAATTTATTATGCTCTTTGCTTTAGTAGTCTTCATTAGTTCACATTTGTTCACATAGTTTTGTATCTTTTTTCTCAAAATCTAGAAAACAAAGCTGATTGATAGAAGGAATTGAAGATGCTCATATAAAATAATAGCCAGAATGAAACATGACCAAGAAATTAAACAGAAGAAAAATCTGCTCTATTGCATAGCTGGACTGAAACATCATTATGTTGTGAATCAAGCAGACAAAACTGAATAGCAAGCGATGCCTTTTATAATGAGAATACTGCATTTTATCACGTTTTGAGCAATAAGATGGAGAAGGTGTTTGTCAATGCACATACTTAGAAATGATGAAACAATTGTTAAAGTCGACGTAGAAATATTAAAAATACATTTTAGTTAATGAGAGTACTATTTCTGACTTGTGCCATTCAGTGCTGCTTTAACTTCACCCATGCACGATTTTAACACAAGCTAAGTTTTGTGCTGTTCATTCTGAATGAATGCTGCCCTGGTAAATACTAAGATTTACTGCTACTGACTTTAAGTAGTGTTATTGAGGATGCTATGTTCACCAAAGGCATTTATAAACCTAAAAAATAAACTTTATTTGGATTTTGCTTCTCTCTAGTCTTTCCTGTGCAATTTTGCTGCCCTAGTAACAACACATTGATACCATTTCAGTATATTATATATTATACTTTGTTATATTATGACATATGTATTATACTCCGCTGCTCTACTCTATATTATATATCATATCATATCGTATCATGTCATGTCATATCATATAATATTTTTATATAATATTGTTATTGTGATTCTTGCTAATCAATGGCAAATGCAGGACTAATGCTTTGCCCCAGTGTGGCTGGGGGAGATGAGTGCACTGCACTTCTCCAGGACAGAGAGTACTTTGGATGTAGTGACCCATTGAGTAAATACATTCCAATTTATGGGGAAAAATAAATGCAGTCTTATAGACCTACTCATTCAATATTTTTAATCTCAAAAAACCACCAACAAACCTACAAAAAAACCCCAACCCAAACAGAAAATATTATTAGGGCAAAAAATGCAGAGGTCATCCTATATCCCACTGAAAGTTTAGCACTTGAGAAGTGATGATACATGAAGGATTTTAAAGTAAAAAAATGTTATTACCTTCTAAAATTAAATGCACTTCTCCCACCTCCTCATTTCTCACCTGTTGCCTTCTTTTTTTGTTCAAGAGTAAGGCCTAGCTCATCTGATTTTGTCTAAAAATGTGATGTTTAGACAGCCTCCATGGCTAATAGTAAGAATGAGGTCTGGAGACTGCTCTCAGTAAAAACTTCTTTACTGAAAGAGTGGGCAAGCATTGGAAGGGGCTGCCCAGACAAGTGGTGAAGTCACCATTCCTGGAAGTGTTCAAAAAACGTGTAGATGTGACACTTTGGAACGTGATTTGATGACCATGGTGGTGCTGGGTTGATGGTTGGACTTGATGATCTTAGAGCTCTTTTCCAACCTTAATGATTCTGTGATTCTGTATGTCTGTCAGTCTGTCTCTGAACTGCACAGCATACTCAATGCAGGACAAATACTTGCCACCTGCATAAAAGAAAACTATCATTGAGAATAATCTGATTTTATGTTATATTTTCCTGTAATCGGTGTCTTCATTGTGTCTACTGTAGTGAGGCTTTGCAGACTTTGTTAATGTAATGAAAGAGGATATTTTAAATACCATAGTATCTTACCAAAAACTATACCTGAAAGTATAAGGCTTTGCAACACCTTGCCAAATAAACTCACTTGGATGAAAATGCTTTTCCAGGCTAAATCTATCAAGAAGGATTTCCTTTCCTGAATTTTCTCCTAAGCTATAAATAAGTGCTGGCTCCAGAGAGCTACCTCCAGGTAACTCAGTGTGGGCTCTCTGAGCACTGGGCAAACGCTCTGCAGTTCTTGCTGTGGCCCATGATAAGATGGAAATGCAGACTTGGTTCTTGCAAAAAGGAGGCTGCCAGAGAAAATGAAATTTAGATTCTTACTGTAGCTATTTGCACTCATGCCAAGAAATTTTGTTTCTGATCCAAACCAAATCTATAACTGAAATCAAATATACCTATCAAGGGAGAATTCACATCCTGTTGATTAATTTGCAATTATAATTTAAGTCTCAAATACAAAGTTATCTAATAATTACATGTATTTCTGCATGGAAAATTCTGATGTATTTCCTGCTCTCCCTTCCTTCCCCTGTCTTCTCCCTCTGAAACAATGGAGAAGATACAGGGAATAGAAAAAGATGTAATAATCACTAAATTTGCTTCACTAAACTCTTTGCTAGTGTTTTGTCTTCATTTTATAGATAACAGAGCTGGGACACTAATGATGGTCTGAGAGATATCATCCTGTCCTCTTTGCTCACCTTCTACTGCCTCGTATGTAGGTATCAGACAATATGACTCCTGAGTCCTGTAGGTTAGTTAACCTACAGAAGACATGACAGGTTGCTGACAAGATGCAGCAATGCATGGGAATAAAAGGAGTTTGCTACAGAAAGAAATCTAGTAATTAATCATTTAGGGAAATGTTAAAGAATATTTTTCCTTCTCATACGTCAAGCTCTTGCCATGCTTCCTAACCCAAAGGGGTGTTTAGGGCTTGGGTTGGGTGCAAGCAGTCAGAGTAGAGCTGCAGACCGTAGTTTCCCTCAGTGTCTGCTGCCCTCACTTTCTAAAGTAAGCTCCGTAGACTTCTGACTTATGCAGGGGGTGCTTCAGGCAAGGTCTAAGGCTGCCTCAAGCTCTGTTCATCCGTGGCTGTTCTCCCTCTACCCAGAAAGACTCCCATGTTGGCTATGAAGATGTCAGGGGATGGCAAATCTCCTCCCTGTTACTGTTTTTCCAGTAGTTAACCATACCCATGGTTTAAAAAGATGTGGCTTATTGCCAGCTTCAGTTCCCCTGGGTTTGCTCTGCAACTCCTGGTCCTCAACATGCTGCCTCTCTCTCTCCAGGATTAGAGCACCCTTCAGTTCCTAGTGTTTTCTCCCTTCACAGGTATTAGAAGGAGTTGCTGCTGAAATGAAGTAATGTTGGGAAGCTACAGGAGATGACTGTTTCCATGCAGAGAGAAAGAAACCCCTGGTCTCAACAGCACATATGGTTACACATCTCTGTCGTAACTCATTAGGATTTGAAAATCGACTGCATTTCTGCTGTGTTCATCAGCACACCTGATGTAGAGGCACCTGGCAGCATCGAGTTAAAAAAGGAGTGGGAGGGGAGGAAGCTCGCAGGAGTTTCAGATGAGGTCTAACAGTCTTCTGGGTCTCCTCTGACTAAAACCAGCCTCTACCCTCTAACCATAACCTGCTGAGCCAGCCAGCCAGCTGGAAAGTAAGCCAGCATTGTCCAGCATCCAGTAATGTCCAGCATTCAGCTCACTTCTCACTTATTTTTGACAGTTTAAACAGATTCAGCTCTAAGTACCTTCCTGAAAGGACTTTGCAAACCACTCAACTAATTTTTACATCTCTCTTTGGCATCTCTTTACATTTTCAACAACCTTTTTATAAATATTAGATAAAAATCCTACATGGTATTGCATTACAGAAGCAAAATCACTTATTTCCTTCTATTCACTCTTTTTTTTCTGTATTTATCTAAAGATTTCATTAGGACTTTTTGACCCAGCACTACAACGGTAGCTCCAGTTGAGTTGTCCGTCCACTGTGAATCCATACATCATTTTCTCTGAGAAATCCTTATCCAGAACACTTATTTTCCTGCTCTCTTTGAATGCTTTCTGTTCCTTTTTATTCTCAGTTGTGTCAAACTCTTCATTTGGCTGTATTACAGTTTTTTATTTGAATAGACAGGGTTTATCAAACAATTCAGACTGTTCTACTGAACATTACAAGCCCAACAAAAAGAGACTCAAGCTAAAGGTTTGAGTAAATAGTTACTCATTTTTAAAATGTATATAACATTTCTGAAGAAAACTGATAGAAAGCTGGTTCTTCCTCAAGAAGACACAGCCCAGCAAAATGTCACTGCAATCTGCATAACTAAGCTGTAGGACTGTGTATAAACACAAGGGAATATAGGCTACTATCCATAATAATTTAAGTAAATTTATTTTTCTCACAACATCTTTGACATGTATGTATATGCACATTTTACTCATGTACTTGTAGCATGTGTTCTTATACATAGTATAGATTTAAGAAAGTTAACAAAACCTTTGTCGTGTACAGCTTGTTCTTTGAGAATTTTGCCCATAACTGAAAAAGCAAATTTCCTCTTTCAGTGTAGGCACACACAGGACTGGGTAATTCCATAGGATTTTAATAATTGTCCACGCATTTTTATAGAAAGCAGCTTATAGAATCCCAATAGATTTAATTAGGTTCTAACTGTATAGCAAAAATTGTTCCCAACCACTGACCTAGCCCTCCGCTGATTGCTCCTCTTTTGCTTCTACTCTGCTCACCAATTTTTAATTTGCTAAAGAAAAAGACCATACTGTGTGGGATTTGCTTATTCATTTAAAAACAAATTAGAACATGTATACCTCTTATGCAATAGTCACAGAGGAAAAGGACTCTTCCAGAGCCCGCTGGGATCTTCCTCTACAAAAAAATAAAGAACCACACAGAGTGGCTGGTAGTTTAGATGTGCTTTTAGTCTTCTCGATCTGCTACCTCTGCTCTTCCAGTATGAATCATGCCTCTGTTGGTGAGCTGCTGGAGAAACTAGCATATAAGTTAAAGCTATGCTATGGAAAAAAAAAAAAAGCTGCCTATGGCTGACTGTTGTTATAGTTGGTTATATAAATATAAATTTACAGTACACCCAAGGAATATATAGGAAGATGTCATTCTGAATATAGCTTTAATAAAAATAGTAATATGTCAAAATTGCAGTTTCATGCCAGACTTCTAATGAGATGCTTATTTTTGTTTACAGTCATCCTTTGTTTTACACTCAGTCTCCCAAGATCAGGTGCGTTGTTTTCCAAACCAATATAACCATCATGCTAGTGTGAGAGGCTCTACTTTGAATGGAGAAGAAGCACCTGGGAGACCAGAAGTGAATATCTCAAAAAAGGTAAGAAAAATTAACATTTTAAAATTAAAAAATAAAATA
>NW_010175471.1:0-6096 GCF_000695765.1 Mesitornis unicolor
TTCTGTGATTCTGTGATTCTGTGATATTATACACTTTCATGCCGTTAATAAAGTCCATCCCTAGATAAAACTGCTGTGAACATACTAGGTATGATACTTGCCACAATGCCTCTTTTTGCCACTTCTGCTATATCAACAGATAAGTCTAAATTTAGGTTACCTGTACCCACTATAGATTCCTTTATGCTGCTAGAAAAGTGCAAATAAGCTGATTTAAATGATAATTCAATTCTAAGGTAGTTTGTTCTTTTATATTACGAAAGCTTTTTGTGCAATAGAAAAAGTTCTTTATGGGCAAGAAAACTTTAATAATAAAGCTCGCCCTGCTTTAGCGCTAATTTATTATTTTTTGACTCTTAATTATATCCTGCCCCATAAAGAGGTGATTGCTACTGTCAAGATTCCTAATCTGTGTCCATAAAATAAATTTTTCTGTCTCCCCCAACCCGCCCAATTTGCTTTTTGTGTAAAACTCCCTCATGCAGTCAGACATAAAACTGCAGAGAGGACGGTCCCATCCAAGGTTTCCTCTGCCAGGAGGTGCAGAGCAGAGGAATACAGTGGAAACCTGAACAAATGACTCAGCCTCCTAAAGAGTTACGGGGAACAGACTGAAACAGTGCCCTGTCCTCTTTTTGGTGGTATAGCGAATAAAAGTGTACAAAGTCATAAGAAATTTCGTACAAGAGCTGGTATTATTAGGTGCTAGTTCAACTGAGTCTGGAGTTCTGCTTTATGCCCCAGTGAAAAGTCCTTCACATCCCTGAGAACGTTTTTTCAGAAGAAGGGGAGAACAATAAAAATGAGCTTATTAGTTTCTAAAAGGCCCTATCCCCAAGCAAAGAAAGATTTTTAAAGAATTTGGCTTGTTCCTATGAAAAACTGTTTGACTGAAGTTTTGTAGATCAAATGCACTGGTCTACAGCTGTACAAATTCTCTTTCACAGAGTATGAATGCTGCAATTTGCTAATGTACATTTTGCTTGTCATAATATTCACAAAACCAGTTTACGGTTCAGAACATTCACAGAGCTGCCATTTTTAAACTTTGCTTCTGAACACATGGCATGGTTTTCCCACTTTTAAAAGCAGGGATTTCTTTTGATTATTTTTTTTTGCAGGTGTCTTGCAGATCAACAGACCAGTTTCCAGCCTCAAATGAAGCAAAAATTTGAAGGGATGGTCCAAATGCCTGAATTCTCTGGACAGAATGTCAGCAATTTTTTTGTTTGTTTGTTTTATTCAGTGTTTTTGGATGCTCCCCGGGCTGTATTTACTGTAACTTTATATCCTCTTGGTCAGTGTGTGTTCTAGTGCAGTTAAGAGAGTGAATGTAGGATGTCAGTGCTAACACTGGGCAAGCATTTCTAGTGTCTTCCCTAGGTTCCGATGGTTACAAGTGTATAGGTCTCTGTGTAGACCAAGAGTTCAGCACTGGTTTGCATTCTTTTAGTTTATTATGATTTACCAGCATAAATCCCAAGTGTAGATAACCCTGCACCGTGTTGTGAAAATAGCTGCAATGGAGAGAAACTTGTGAAAACGCAGATGAATAGTCTCTATAAACCTATTCTTGTCACTGGAAAAGATGAACAGTACCTTTCTGCTAATGCCTAGCAAAAGATACGGAGTTTTTGGAGCATTTTGCCCTTATTGTTGCTGCTAACAGCAATAAATAACTGTTGCACCTTTTCGCAGTTCATCTCTGTAAGTGCTTAGGGGCAGATGACTGAGGAACTCGACTGAGGCAGAGGAAATAGTTCCAAAATGAAGCATTGCAATAGCAGCTGCGTGGATGCCCCATTGCAGGAATCAGTGAATTGTTTTAATGATTTCAGGGTTTGGATGCATTTCTTTGAAACACACGCTTGAACTGTTGTTTACTAAACTGTTGCCAAGGCGTTATGCGTTGGGGATATTGTGATGGAGGGGGAAAAACACATTACCACAGATGCAGTGTAGTTTTTAAATTTTATTTTATTTTGTCTCTGTATTGACTCAGCACCATGGCAGCTGTTCTCTTTTCAAATAGCTTTGTTTTCCTGAGGCATAGTCTATACTTATTTCAGGAAGTTGTAGAGGAAGGAGAGCAAGTAAAGGACTCCAGATGAATTTCTGAACACAACCATTCTCACACTATTTAGGAGTAAATTTTATATCTGTGTGTACTTTTGCAGATGGCCTGAAAAGAAATTGAAACTTAAAAGTTTAAAGACAGAACAGTATTCTGAAAGGAAGGGATACTAGTATTTTTAACAGTGTCTATGAATGTGTGAATTGGGCCCTGAAGTACTATGGGCAAAGGACAAGTGTGCCCATTTTACGGATGTGTAGAGATGTAGCCTTCAAGTGATTTGCCTAGTATTTCAGAAAACCTGACAAAGCTTAAAATAGGATAAACTCAGCCTTGCACCAGGAGAGAATTTCCAGGGAGTGCTTTTGGGGAAGATCTGCATTATTCCATTTCTCCTCCTGAGGCCATCTGAGCAAGGTTTGTTAGGTTTGCCATAGTCATTTGCAGTCTTACCTAGCTGTGTTTGCTCCTGTCTTCCAAAAATGTAACTACCTCACTGAGACAGACCTTGTTGAAAACTAGCAGGGATGGCCCTGAATACTGGAAACATCTGCAAACTACACGCTTCAAAAAAAGGACCTAGAGTGTCTGATTAAGGATTACTTTCTCATAGCATATTTTATTTCTTTCTTGTCATATATTTTGCTGCTCAGTGGCTTTCTTAATTTTATTTTTGTTTTCCACGTGAATGCAGGATTCCCAAGAACTTGCTGTTCTTCCTGCTCTGAGAATACATTGCCTCTTGGGGCAGGTAGCGAATACCTACCTAGCACTAAGTTAACTTGCCTGCTTTAGAGGTGTCACCAACAGACACCTAGTTTGTTAAATACTTGTAGAGGTTGAACATCTTAGTGAATCAGGGAAATGTCAGGCAAATTTCAAAACCATAGTGCTGAAAGTGGGGAGAAATGCTATGTAGCCTCTCTTAGGTAATTTGTATTCAGTGGATTGTCTCTCAATGTCCTGTTATATTCATCCTGAGACACTTGTCACGAGTTAGCCAAAGGATTAAGAGAAGAAACTTTGAGTTATTCAGAATTTCCTAGCCATATGCTTGGCCTTAAACGATGTGTTAAGTATCAGGTGATTCAAATTGAAAAGCTCAGCAGTTTTATAATCTCCTGGTCTCTAAAGTCGCTCCAACTATGGATGCCAACAGCAGAAGCTCCAACACTGGCTCATTGCTGTGTGCGTTCGGTACGTCTCACCACTGCTGCTTTAGAAGCAAAGATCCAAAAGGGAAAGCTTTCAGCCATTTCTCTTATGTCAAAGAGTAAGTACCTGAAAATAATTATACCCCTTCACTGGAAATATTTGGCATCAGTGCTGTGGCTCCACCATTAACGTTTTCTACAGTTTCTTTTCAGACTGCCAGTTCTTTTTTATTACTGTCTTGTTAGTGTGATGAAATGATGACAATCTTCTATCCTTGCAGTGGATGCAGCCAAATGGCATAAGAACATTTGTCTACCAAAGTAACTGAATAGAAGACTGAAATGGTCAATTAATAACAGCACCTGCCTTACATTATCTGTAGAGCCTGACCATGCACGCACCACAATCTCTCAAGGTTTTGTACCTTGAATCTAAGGAGATATGCTTCTGTTCTAACTAAATCCAAGTGCAGTTCTCCAAAATAGTATTTGTTTTTAAGGCCTTCCACTTCCTCTCCTTTCCAAAATTTCTAGCAGTTTTCACTGTTAGGATATCAAGTCTTTGGCAAAAGTGTCTGTGCTTAATGGGCCTCTGAATTGAGGACAATCTATCTAATTGAGGGCCAATCTTAAGCCATATGCTCTTATAGCCATCACAGAAATGTACAGCAAATACCCTGGAATTTTGAATGGGCTTGAATAAAAGTCTTGGGCAATGCAAGTCTGGATCTTAATTTTACAGCTGGCGTTTTATCTGTATACTGTTTCTACTCATAAATTCTAAATTGTTCTTGACTTTGGAAAAGTTTGTGTCTACTTCATCTTAGGCTTGTTTTCTACTCAAACTAGGCACAAATGACTGAACATCTCATTTGGCATGGCTGTATGTCTCTGCATTAGCTGAATCTATGGGTAAACAAATACAATGCTATTGAACTAGTGTCAGGAAATAAAACATCGTTTTACCATCTAGAAAGACTATTCCTGTA
This sequence comes from Mesitornis unicolor, assembly GCF_000695765.1. Lineage (NCBI taxonomy): Eukaryota > Metazoa > Chordata > Aves > Mesitornithiformes > Mesitornithidae > Mesitornis > Mesitornis unicolor. The sequence goes on from NW_010175471.1 coordinate 4,218, forward strand.
CCTTTCCCACTTCTGTGGCTAACTCACTCTTCTGATCAAAAGTACCTTGAGTTGTAATGTGAAGTCAGGCACCTAGGATGCCTCTTTTTGCTATTAGTTCAATATTCTTGCTCTATTCTTGCTCTGCTGCAAACACTAATTAAAAAACCCAAAAAAAACAAATTAAAAAAACCACAACAAAAACCAACCCACAAAAAGTATATGGCTTTCTTACTTTATACCACTCAACTTCTGCCTGTCCTCTCTTGCTTTTCTTTACCTATTCTCACATTCTAGATTTGTCCAATTTAAACTGCATGCCCTTCGGGCAGCACACACCTTGGTGTGAATTAATTAATGTTTGAACCTTTCTGTTCACTGCAGCACGTCAAGCACATCCTCTACTGCCTGGCTGAGACCTGATGGGCAGTAGGAAGATTATAAAGTGCTGTTTGAAATGGGTCTCCGTGTGGTCATTAAAGTGGATTCATTTTCTGTCTATCTGCCTATCTATTCTCTTACTGTTTTTCCCTTCAGTTCTCCTTGACCCAAAGTTACACTCTAATTTTCCATCAATTTTCAGTCCTCTTTACCTGGCCAACTTAATTCAATTCTGCAACAAAATATTCAGAGACTTTTACACTCCCCTCTTGAATGAAGTCTACCTCTCTAGAGGGCCAATGCTGACCCTACCATTTCTTCATCTTTATCTGCTCATGGATGTAAGGAAAACAGATGGATTCTTGTGCTAGCTTCTCTTATTTGCACTAACTTTCTGTAGTGACTGCTTCTATCCTACAGGTCCTCTCTTGAAGGATTTCTTCTTCCTGTTTTCTTATACTAATGAACTATTTCAAGAATTTGTTTAGTTTGTTGCAGCTTGAAATCTACAGCAGTGAAAACTATTTTTCTGTGTCTTGAATGTATTTTTGAAAGACTACACAGAAGTAAAGATCTAATAAATCTGAAACAATAATCACATTATGCAGAGTAGTAGATGTGTTTTGATTTGTGTAGAGGAAAAAGAACCACAGAGAGAAGTCCAATTTAGCAGCCTGATACTTTTTGTTAGCTAGGTTTTCTGCAGCGTTTTGACGTTAGCCTAGTTAAATGTTATCATTGAAACCTGTGTGTTTTTGATAATGTTTCTTGGAGCAGAGTGATATTTTAATTGTCTTCCTGCTTGTCTGAAGCTTTGGCAAGGTATTGGCAATGAGAATGAAATGTAATGATTTGCCAGTAGTGATGCAGCTGACAACAGTACAATTCTGGATGTCTGGAGAAGACGTAAAAATTAGGTTTTTTCTGCCTTTAGGAGGATAAAAAAAGAAGGCTTGTTTTCAGATAAAACTTTAGGACTTGGTGTAGGAAGTTGTCTCTTATATCTAGTTTTACTGCATGTTAAATAGACTGCTCTTGACCTGTGACTTCAAACACCTTCATGTACCTCCCTGCCTCTGTAATTGCCACAGTCCTCCATTTAAGAAACATTTTCAAAGCAGTCAGAGGAGCTTCCTGGCCTTATGGGCACCTTTGGTTTCCTGGGCTGGCATCTGTAAAGCTGCTTGTGTAGTAATGCCATCCTACCACCACCAAGCTGTTCCTGTTCAAGCCAAAGACCCAGAGCTCCTAAACTAGGTCTCTGGATTGCAACATGGAAATGCTCGTCTTGTAGATGTGTAAAAGTCCATAAGCATGCTCAGCGCACATAAACCACCCACTTCAGTCTTGAATTGGGAAAGAATGGGTGCTTGGTGAATGATCCCAAGCAAGGGACAGGGGGAGTGGGTCTTTACAGAATATCAAATCATGCACTGAAGCTCTTCAGCCCCACTCCTCTCCCCCACATCCTTCCTGAGTCCTTGACTCAGGAAAGGGCTGTGGATGTAGTTTATCTGGA
>NW_010175472.1:0-281 GCF_000695765.1 Mesitornis unicolor
CGCTTCTTCGCGAATCGCCTCAAGAGCCTCTTGGGTGCAGTCTTGAGCTTGAGTTACCAGATCCGAGTGCTGACTTGTACCGGAAACGTGTTCCATAGTCAGAGAAGGTAATGCTGCCTTATGATGACCCACGTATGTAAGGAGGAACACGGAAAACAACAGTCTCACAAAACAGAGAGTAGAAAGCCCGTGCTCGGTGATGGTGCAGCACAGCTCCTTAATAACCGAAAAAGATAGGGCTTCCCATTGCGCCCCCCAGCGGCCCTGATACACCACCGGAG
>NW_010175472.1:500-2974 GCF_000695765.1 Mesitornis unicolor
GGGCTTTTATAAGTTTATATACGTCTCTTTCCGGGGAAGATTCTCGATTTCCCATAGTTTCCTCACAGCTCACCTCTCTACTCCGGAGGTATTTCAGACTGGCCGGTTCCTGCTTCCTCTCAGCAGCTCATTAATGTTCTATGAGGACTCAGCGCTTACGCTCAGCTAGGCGGTTCATAAACCCATCACATCGGGGTCACCAATTTGTGGCGGTTGAGAGACGGGACGCAGCTTGATGCAAGCAAAATGTCGGTTTATTGTGTGCAGTGGCTTCCTTTTATACGCTTTCCTGGGCTGGCGTTTTTTAAATGGCAGTGACTTTCTTATATACGCTTACATTGGCTGCGTATTTTAAACTGATTGGTTCATTTGCGCGTGGCTGCATTTGATTGGTCAGTGATGCACCGTTACACTAACAAACACCTCTTGCCTTTCAGGCAGAGCCCCTGATGGCTTTCTCAGCAGGGTGCCTGGAACTTGCTTTTCTCAGGGTTGAAATACCTGTTTTTCCTGTCCTTGTTTATCCCTTTTATGGTCATGACTTAAGCAGCACTCAGGATCCTGCTCCCCAGGCCCTGTCCTACAGGGAGGGGAGGGAAGGGGAGAGGGGAGGGGAGGGGAGAGGTAAGGGGAGAGGGAGAGGGTGTTGGCAGGTGGCACAGAAATTTGGGATCAGTTTCTCTCTCCTTCTGGCTTCTTTTTCTCCTCTGTTCCGTCATGTATTGCCTATGGCTGTGGACCCTCAGGGCTGTCACAGTCCTGGAGTCAGTTAACGACAGCCACAGTCCCTCAGGGGTGTCTGCATTCTAGGATAAGTCACCCATGGACTATGGTCCCTCAGGGTTGTCCCTGCTGCGGCATGAAGTGCCTCCTTCCAAAAGTGCATCTCTAGCCATGTCCTCAGCAGTGTCTCCTTCTATCTAACTCCTCCATTTTTCCTTTGTGTCTCCTGTCTTTTGTTTATCCTTCCAGTAACTGCCGCTCTTAAATATGTTTGAGCAGTAGCACTGGGTTCTCCTTGGACTGGAGGCAGATCTGGCAGATGATGTGTTGTTTAGGTCCATTTCAGAGCAGCTTCTGATTCCCTCATCCTCCAGCACCCAAGCACCAAGACCCTGCCAGATATGTTTACAAGGCAGGCACACATATTCAAGTGCTGGTTTTGAACAACACATCTATAAGACTTAAAGTTGAAGGAGATTATGAGAATAGTTTTCCTTACCTCCCTGGCCCACTTTGTGGTGTCTTTTCTGCAGAATTGGATTATTTCCATTTGACCACAGACTGACAAATTGGACAGCCTGTCCACACCTTCTTCGTGAGGTGCAATTATTAAATGTCTGAATGAATCGTGTCCTACCAGGTTTCATCTCACTTTTTGCCATCATTACTGTGTTTTTCTTACTTGGGATTATTGGAATTGGAAATGAAAATGAAGATAAAAGGTCAAAAAGGGAAATAGTAAATTTAACATACGATAAACATCAGGGAAGTGAGCAGAGGCAGTAAAAATTAAATATAAACAGATGATAGAATAAATCTGATGGATTAATATGTATGACTGCTTCTCTAAAGATGTCCAATATATTCTGGTATGGAAAATCAATCATCTACAAAAATAAGATAGTATAAAACTTTTACAATTATAATAAGAGTACTAGACCTCTTTTTTTCCTGAAAATTGGTGCAGAATTAAAAAATATTCTTTGCACAAATTTCAGATGTATATGTATTATTGGCCAGGAAATGAAAACTAGTTTATTAGGGAATAAGAAGGACCCAGTGTATTCCCAATCAACAAAAAATTCCTTGTTCCCACAAATGGAGCCACTTTGCCACACTTGCTTTGATTGATTTCACAAAAGAGAACCGTGAAGCACTTTAATGATGTGCCACAAGGACTGCCTTGTTGGACTATGTAGCAATGTTTTGGTCTTCTGTTATCAAGTCTGTACTCCACAGAAATCTTTTGCATAGCTTCGACTTCTAGTGAACTGGAGTTTACAGATGGCCTTGCAGTGCCCTGGGGCTCAAACCTGACTACTTCTGTCGTGGAGAGTGGTCTCTGTGGTTCACTTGCATTGATCTCATCTGACTTTAACCCAATGACCAAACCACTATCTGAAGCTGCTACTCAAATGTTAATAAAAAGCGATGATAAGCCTACTGTAGCAGCCGAGGTTAAATACCCAAAACTTATGCAGAATTAATCCAGGCCTTTTCCTCCTTTGTAGTTACGTGAAATCCTGCCAACTAGACTCTTTGATGACATATTGGCATAACAGGCTACAATCATTTTCACTGAGCTTTTTCAGCTCTGAATAAATTCCTGAATATTTCTTTTTAGATAAATTCTTTTTGCTTGTGCTATGATTTTCTGGTTAGTAGAACAGAATTTAAAGCTGATATATGTGGGATATTTTCTGATAAGATGTATTCACTAATGTACACTAATGCGCGCAGCATGGGGAATA
>NW_010175473.1:0-736 GCF_000695765.1 Mesitornis unicolor
TATCCCCTTTCCCCCCTCCCCCCTTCAAATCAAGTTTAAAGCCCTGTCTATGTGCCCTGCTAATTCTTGTCCCAGTAACCTTTTCCCCTTTTGGGATAGACATGCCCCATCTTTAGTTACCACAGCTGGTGAAGTGTAAACTGATCCATGATTAAAAACCCCAAAGTCCTGCCTGTGGCACCAGTCTCTGAGCCAGGCATTGATCTGTTGACTCTTTCTGTTTAACGCCTCAGATCTCCCTGCAACTGGTGGGATAGAGGAGAACACTACTTGTGTTCAAGTAACACACTTACTTGTCCCTTAACCAGTTGTCCCAAGCCCTTGAAATCCCTTTTATTACTCTCAAACTACTCTCAAACTACTTATGAACAAAGTATTGTAGATCAATCTTAACACTATGTAAAAGAAAGACCTTTTCAGAATTATCAGTCTCATATTTTTCAACACCACTAAATGCACAATAGATGGCCCACTAATGGCTTTAAATACATCCTGCTGTGTAAAAAAAAAATAAATCCCATCATGAAGCAGTGAGTTGCACTGCTGAATTCCTCTCCTTTCATTAACACTTATTTTATAAATTATGGTTACTAGCTTTTGCAAGTAAGTGTGCAGTCTGGCTCTTTGTGATTGGTTTCATTCAGCAAAAAATAATAGCCTAAAAATGATGGCTGAACTAGTTGTTTATCACGGGGAGGGCGTGCCTGCCGCGCCTCTTGTGCCGGGAAGAGACAAG
>NW_010175474.1:0-10198 GCF_000695765.1 Mesitornis unicolor
CCGCGCTGGGAGAGCCAGCACTCCACACCTTCCCAGCAAATGTCAGGGAAATTGAAGTCCCCTATGAGAACCAGGGCCTGTGACTGTGAGGATACTTTCAGCTGTCTGTAGAAGTCCTTGTCAGCTTCCTCATCCTGATCAAGTGGCCTGTAATAGATAGCAACAACAGTGTCTCCCCCATTAGCCTGGAATTCTCACCCACAAACTCTCAACTTGCACTTCATCTGCCCCTGGGAAGACCTCAATACATTCTAGTTGCTTTCTCACTTACAGAGCAACTCCACCACCATGCCTTGTTGGCCTGTCTTTCCTAAAAAGGACATAGCCATCCATGACAGCATTCCAGGCATGTGAGCTGTCCCACCATGTCTCTGTAATTGCAATCAGATCATAACCCTTCAACTGCACACAGACCTCTAATTTCTCCTCTTTATTCCCCATGCTGCATGCATTGGTGTACAGGCATTTCAGAGAGGGAGTTGAGCATGCAGCTTTCACCCCAGAAGCATGGAAGGCCTTCTGATTATCATCATGGCAGGTAGCTGAGGAACCTTTGTTCTTGCTCTGATTGGCCAAGCTTATTCCCCAGCTGGATGTAATGTCTTGAGTAATTTATTTCACCCCTAACATTGGCATGCCACCCCTAGGCTCATCTCTAGTGAGCCTGATTTTATCCCCTTCCCCCTTCAAGACTGGTTTAAAGCCTTCTCGATAAGTCCAGCTAACTTGTGTGCAAGAATCCTTTTCCCTCTTTGAGAAAGCTGAAATCCATCTGTTGCCAGAAGGCCTGGTGCCATGTAAACCTCCCCATGATCAAAAAACCCAAAATTCCACCAATGGCATCAACCTCTGAGCCACCAGTCTCTGCTGTTTCCACTGCTTCTGGTAGAAAATCTTCATGGAAAAAATCCCAAACCCGTGATTTATTTTATTTTATTTTTTTTTTTAATTTGATGTGCTGTTTCCTGAAAATGTTACTTTATTTGGTAGATTGAAGTGTAAAAGTAACTTCTTTATAAAAATGGCACTACTGCAAACATCAGGAGAATATGGATATAAAAGAAAGAAACAATTTCTGAGCCATGGAACAAGAGGACATGGTTTCCAGTCTCTCATACTCTGAAATGGGCCTGGTAGTTGGTAGTTTCTTCCCTGCAATGGGGTCACAGAGTTTCTTCTCTCTGTGTCCTCTTGGGAAAGCTGTGGGTGACTGGACAGATATGTGTGTGTGCACAGATTGTGAGGAAATCAAGTTTCACAAAAATGTAGCAAGAAGTGGGGCAGACATCTTTAGAAATGTGCCAGATCCTGTATTAACAAACGGGAAAGTTTCTAGCAGCAGAATGCATTAGCCAGTCTTATGGAGTTGTGATGCTGTCATAAATTGGAAGCTGTTTCTCATTAGTTAGAAAGCCTGTTACCAGTTAATATAGGCCAAGTTCTTCAGTGTTCATTATTCTGGTTTGGGGTGCTTTGTGGAAGGTGAACCATTGTTGACACAACTGTCTTGCTTCACTGAAAACAGAGACTGCAGTTCCTACAGACTTAGATGGTGATGTTTTATGGGTAAGCCACCAGCCTACAGCTTTCAGCTGCTGTGAGCAAGTGACAAGGCATTCTTTCTGGCATGGGAACAGCATAAGGAATACAAATTGAGCAGTCTCTTAAAAACAACAGAGGAAGGTGTGGTAAGGTAGAAGCGTCAGTAGCTCAGTAAATGCTACTGGAAAGTTTCCTGTGGCACTTAGCAATGAGTTATGCTGCTGTAGCCAAGTGAAGGATGATAGTCAGCCACTCCAGGAGTGTGGGATGATGCATGTGGGACTGCCTAAAGTAGATTTAGGTTTAAATGGTGAATGTTTTCCTGAAGAAAAGTCTTTGACCATAGGTAGAAAAGAAACAAGATCAAAGCTGTCCTAACAAAGAACTGGCATGCCAGAAATTGAGGTCTGAAGAAGTCAGGAGCTAACTTGCTGGTAGTTTGTAAATGGCACTGTGTGCAGTCTGTGTTTTTAGGCACCCTTGTACTTCAGAACACCGAGCCTCTACAGAACTGCCAGGATGTACATTAGTGCATTGTGTCAGGAACAGAAGATTTGTCCTGGTTTGAGCTAAATAGAACTAATTTTCTATTTAGTGATTTTACTTTTCAGCTCAGTCTTCACTACTTGCCGGACTTCACAGCAAAAGCAACAACAGTGAAGAGAATTCTCAAGTTCGGGAAGCTGCTGCTGAGAGTGAGGAAGAGCAAGAGAGTTGTAGCCACTTACCAAGTCTGAAGTTGGTGGTTGCAGTCAAGGCAGGGCACTCCTTCAGTGTATATTTGAATTACAGTATCTACCATTTCACAGGAGTGTTGGGTGCACCAAAAAGTTGTTTTGTGGTTCCTACCAGATGCTACACTTTTAAATATATAGGCATTTGTTTATATGGTGTTTATGCATCCCTCTACTGTTAGACAAGTGGGTCAAGAGGAAATGTGAAGCGTGTAGCATAGAAATGTCAGCCACATTATGTGCTCTTCAGCATTTCATTCATGTCATTTGCAGTGAGTGCCATAATTCTTCTGACTGGATGAAGGTGCGAGTGCAGGATGAAGATGATGACATCAAGTCTCACGTCAAACAGAGACTAAAAAACAAGTTGAATGATTTCCTGGAGCAAACAGTCGTTGAAGTTTGTACACTGAGCAGAGAAATGGATGTGTGGTACAACCTTGGTGAGCAGGGCTTTGGGATTGAAAACATGTGACACATCAGTTTGGGAATGTTCAAGAATGCTTGGGTGTATCTGGGAAGTTTGCAAGCAAGAAAAAAAGGCAAAAAAAAAAAAAAAGCCCACATGATTTCACAGTGCATGATGGTGCTGCAGAGCTTCTTGCAAGACTTTGGTTCCAGTTAAAATGAAGAGGAGGAATATAACATGTCAGAAGCATGATGGGTTTTCCCCTGTCAGGCATTGGAAAGTACAATGGATAAATGTCTGGAGCAGAGTTGGATTCCACCTGTGCTGGAGACATGTTTTCTGTCTTGTGCCCTTTTTTGTGCTGGCACAAGCATTTTACAAGTCTCTAAGACCTGCAAGTGCACTGCACTGGACTAAGAAGTTGTTGAGGCATTTCCTAGTGACCAAAATACTGGGTTGGCCAAAAAGTAATTGCTTTTTTTTTTTTAATAGATGAATGTACATGTTTTGAAATGTAAATAACTTCCTTTTCAACTGCAAATTCATTATGTAAATTGACAGCTGACAGTTCAAGCTTGTTTTAGAAAAAGAAATTGAATTATTTTGTTAACAACTATTTATTTGGTGTAGATTTCAAAATGGAAATTCAAAAGGAACATTTTTGTCATATTTTGCTGTATTACTTCCAAAAATGAAAAAAATGCTGTGCAAGCTCATAAGTTATGTAATGTGTATGGTAAAGATGCCTTAAAACTACAGCAGTGTCAAAATTGGTTTGCTAAATTTCAGTCCGGAGATTTTGATTTGAAAGATGCACCACACTCAAGAAGGCCAATTGAAGTTGATAATGAAAAAATAAAGGCATGGATCGAATTCAATTGGTGTTTAATGACACAAGAGATTGCTGGTAATCTTAACAGATCGAAACTGAGCATTGAAAACCATTCAAAGCAATTTGGCTACATTAGGAAGCTCGATATTTGGGTACCACATGAGCTCAAAGACATTCATTTCACTAAGTGCGTTCACATCTGCAATTCTCTCTGGAAACAAGAAGAAAACGATCCATTTTTTGAAACCTTTGATAACAGGTGATGACAAATGGATCATCTACAACAACAATCAACAAAGAATATCTTGGAGCAAGCATGATGAACCAGCTCAAAGCACTTAAAAAGCAGATATTCACCAAAAGAAGACTGTCAGTCTGGTGGGTTTTCAAAGTTATTGTGTATTTTGCATTGCTTCCAAGGAACCAAACCATTAATTTGGACATGTACTGTTGTCAACTGGGTAAATTAAATTATGCCATCAGACAGAAGCATCCAGAATTGGTGAATCGCAAAGGTGGTGTGTTTCTCCATGATAACGCTAGACCACATACAAGTTTGATCACTCATCAAAACTTGTTGCAGCTTGGATAGGATGTGTTACCACATCCACCACATTTGCCAGACCTGGCACCATTAGACTACCATTTGTTTTGTTCTTTACAAAACGCCTTGAATGGTAAAAACTTCACTGCTGATGAGGATATCAAATCATCCTTGGAACTGTTTTTTGCCAAAAAAGATAAGAACTTTTTTGAGTGCAGAATCATGAAGTTGCTTGAAAGATGGCAAAAGGTAATTAAACAAAATGGACAATATGTTGTTTAATAAAGTTTTTGATTCCCATTAAAAATTCATCCTTCATTTACCCAGAAAAAAGCACAATTACTTTTTGGACAAACCAGTACAATGCTGTAGAAAGTACTGACAAGTAACCAGATGGTGCCAAATTGACAGACATAGTAATAATCCTAGGAGGTCCAAAAACTTCTTGGTAGGAGAAACCAACAATTCCTAGGAGCTCAGGACTACAGTGAGGTCAGGAACAAATTCCACATCAGCTCTGTTCTCAGAAAAGAGATATGAGCAACATCTTCTTAACACACTGGCATTTTGACCCTGGTCTTGATGAAATCTTTTCTTGACTGTATGTGTGATATACTGAACTCCCTTGACTGCTGTCATATGAGTCTTAGTCTAGAGAGATTTGCAGTATATTCCTTGGCAATTCTAGTTCAGTTGACTGAATCCAAGCCCAGGGACCCTATAGCACATTTGCTGTCAGAAAGGCTGGCTTACATCCAAAAATGTACATAGTTCTAGCTAGATGTGTCATACTGAGGGTGTATCATGGCAGTATCATGCTGGTGTCTACTTAGTGTTCAGTGTTTTGAAAGAAAAAAGTCAAAGTTATCTGATCACAAGTTCAGCCTGAGCTTCTAGCAGTTTCTTTTCCAATGTTTCTACCCCAAGATGGCTCTGCTGTGAACATGAAAAATGTGTATAATTGCTGATGATTTTTCCTTCTAGAGAAGGTGACTCCATATCATATTCAGTACACTTGCCTTCATAAGGTAAGAAGCGGATTCAGCTCAGTCATCACCATGTTCCTTCTGTCTATTGAAGAAGCAATTTTCTGACCTTCATTTCCCTGAAATGTTCCTCCTTGCCCTAGATGAGCTTTCTTTTCCCCTGCTCTGCAGGCCTGGAAACACGCAGAATCATCAGACCTGCATTTGTCAGGAAGGCAAAGGCAGCTTTAGGCTGTTTCACCTGCGCTGAGGGCTGGCTGGCTCAGTCTGTCCCACACTCACAGCTGTGCTGCTGTCAGGCAGAGATCAGGCATTGGTCCAACTCTGAGCCCCTCATGAGTTTAACGTGGAGAAACCTTTGAATTTCCTTGAATGATGTTTTCAGCATATACTATATCTATGTCTGTCTTTAGAGAAGGCCTACTAAAATACTTTACGAGTAAGTTATGATCTGCTTTGACTCTAGTCATTGAGCAGTGTAGATAATGGTGGTATAAATTCCTCTGTGCTGTTGCACAAGTGTATAGCTGTGAACAACTATTAGGGAACAGAAGATAAGCTGTGGTTACTGGGTACTGATCTGTCTCAGGATCAACTAAGCTGGGCAGGCACTGCTGTAGAAGTTGAGAGAAATCCAAAGATGACTTGTGAGAATGACTAAAGTGAAAACCTTGTCTCTGAGAGATTTGTGATACTCGGTATCAAAGAGAAGGCAAGTGGCAGGGTCAGTCTCTAAGTGCCTTAATAGGGAAGAATAGTCAGAGCTCCTTTCACCTGACTCATAAGAATATCATGAGGTCCAGTGAAGTTTAAGAAAATTCAGTTTAGAAAAGAAGATGTGTCACAGGGAGGAATGTTCAGCTACAGGAACCTATTTATCCAGAATCCTGTGGTGTCTTCTGGCCTTACAAGGGAACAGACAGATGCTAAGCTTAGGAGAACATCAGTTTCTTTTATTAGGCTGTGCTGTGTCCTTCAATATATATTTCTTGGGGTTTGGTTTTTGTGTTTTTTTGTTTTTTTTTTTAAATTCAGTGACTGCTTTTGTTTGATAAGCTGTTTTGGCTTTTTCCTTCTGAGCATGCATGATCACTTGCTGTCTCTCTTTTTTGCAAATATGTCTCTTAAGTATCACCTTCTTTCATTTGTGTATCATAAAATGAAAGTGATTTACAGCTAGAATAATCAGGAAAAATAGTAGTGTAAAACAGAGTCCTCTAGTTCCTAATTAAAACATTAGAATTTTGCATCCCTTACCACAGGGAGCCAGCTGTCTGAAAGGCTGATGAATCTGTAAGTGATGTGAATTTGAGAAACCCGCTGACCTGAATGTGCAATTTCTGCACAGCAATGATAGCTGAAATCCTTTCCAGTGTTAGATAAAGTGAAAGGTTATTATGAATAATAATGCAAGTGTCTAATTGTTAAGAGTGATCTTAAGGATGTTCTTTTCAGAAAAAAATTCCGTTTGATCTGTTCTGCTATATAATAATAATTACAAAGCTGATACAGAGTTGTTATGTCAGCTAGTTTAAACAGCTTGTCCATATTAGATAGTTTCGTTCTGAGGACAGAAATGCAGGTTTCAGGAAACTAATTAGGCTGTGATTTCACTGTATTGATGCACTCCTCTGCATCATTCAGTGTCTGGTGGGTAAAGTTGTAGGTATGCATGTGAAAAAATCAGCTAGGAACACTTGAGAAGAAAAGCAAGTCAAAGCAGAAAAATGCATAGTGAGTAGGGGGAAGGAAAGAAACTTGTGTTAGTGCTGCCTTCTCAGCAGTTCCAAGCTGGTCATGAAAATCACTTTGAAGCTTCAGCAGCCTCATGTATAATTTCATTCCTGTTTCATATTTCAGAATCTCTTTCACCATCTCACAGATGTGCAAGGGAATGGGTTGTGAAGATCCTCAGTGCCAAAGGAGATGATACCTGGAAGGTGTGTTTTGATGAGACAGCTCAAGAAATTGTGGAAGAATTTGCAATGCTTTACGGCATTGAATCAATATACCAGTCCACGACGTAAGATGCATTTAATGTGGTCTTTAGTACAAATAATCAGTGTTACTAATTGATGTGACTGTCAAGATTTAGAAGATGAAATGTGTTGGTAATGGAAGGCTTGACAGTGACAGCTACTTTTTATGGGACTTACTGTGAGCAGGAAGAGACTACCTGTCTCTCAATTACTGGTTTCCTCAAAGTTTAGAAATTAATGTCTGACAAAGTGCTGTAATTAAGCATTTATCTGAGCAATTTGTATGAGCACCTTTAAAACTAATTCTAAGAAGATGACCATACTTTATTATTGATAGCTGCGCCATTCCTGTTTTAAGACTCTCAAATATCTATTTGAACACACTTCTATTAAAATGATATTGTCCAAGGATCCCACTGAAGATTTCTAGTGACATGAGAATGGATGAGGTTTTGTGAAAGTGTTTGTCCTACAGATCTGTTGTGGCAATTGATATAGTCCTTTGAATTCACTCATTTCCCAGGTACTGCTGCTGAGACCATTTATAGGAAGTATGAGTAATGGAACCACTGATTAGTCCTCTTTTGAGCTCGGCTAATGCAGTTCTTGATATTCAAGAGCATTTTCCTTGTCACTCTACCTTTATTTGAATTTGGATTTACCCATTCTTCATCTTAAAGACTAGTAAGACTAGCTTAGCTCATTTCTTATTTCAAATGTAATATAAAATATAGCAAAAAAAGTGAACTTTTTCACATTAGAGGCTGAGAGTTTTGGGATCTGGGTCCTTGGATAATTTATGATCTGTACTTATGTCATCTTAAAAGTGCCTATTCTGCCTGTTGACTTAGCCAAAGTGGAAAAGAATTGGAAGGTACCTCCAGAGGTCTAGCCCCTGCTTATACCAGGACTAACTTGGAAGTTGGACCAGACTGCTCAGGGCCTTTTTCAGTTTCTTGAAAATTTCCAAGGATGGAGATCCACCACCTTCCTGGGCTCCTGTCCTCAGGCTGTATTATTTTGGGGAAGAAATTTCTGGTTGAAATCAAAGCTGGAAAATCTTGCTTGGAATTTTCTGTGGTGTAACTGCTGCATGTTTCTGCTTGTTCTTCCCTCTAAAAGGATTTTGACTTGGCTCAGTGTCAAGGTTTAGGGCTGGGCTGGCCACAAAATGATGGACAGATGCTCTCTATTAAACCCTCTCCCCTCCCCAGAAGGCAAAGAGAAAAGAGAATAAGGGAGATAGACTTATGGATCAGAAAAGAAAACTAAAACAGGTTTAATGAAACAATAACAATGATATGAAAATATAATAATGTAAATAGGAAAATAATGAAATATATACAAATATATACAAAACCAATATCAAATCCTACCTCCTACTCCCACCCCCTCAATGGCGATTAGGTCACCAGAGGCTCTGTGGAGCAGGGCACTGGAAAAGTCCCAGACCGGAGTCAGCAGCAGGTGGGAGCAGCATTCATTGCTTTCAAGGTAGTATTTAGCAGTCTATTGCATCATTCACTTTTCCCAGAGGCTGGTGCATGATAGTGGATATGATAAACCCATTCAATACCATGGTCTTTGGACCAATTATCTATAAGATTGTGTTTGAAATTGCTCCCATTGTCTGATTCAATTCTTTCTGGAGTTCTATGTCGCCACAATACTTGCTTTTCAAGACCCAGAATAGTATTCTGGGCAGTGGCGTGAAGCATGGGGTATGTCTCCAGGCATCTGATGGTTGCTTCCACCATTGTAAGCACATAGCACTTACTCTGGCAGGTTTGAGGCAGTGTGATATAGTCAACCTGGCAAAGACCTCCCCATATTTATATTTCAACCATCGTCCCCCATACCACAAAGTGTTTAACCATTTAGCTTGCTTGATTGAGGCACATGTTTCAAAATCGTGGATAACCTTGCACAATAGCATCCATGGTTAAATCAACCTCTCTGTCACGAGACCATCTATATGTTGCATCTCTTCCTTGATGACCTGAACAGTCATGGGCCCACCGAGCTAAAAACAGTTCACCTTTATGTTCCCAGTCTAAGTCTGTTTGGAACACTTTAGCAGCCTGATCCACTCGCTGGTTGTTTCTGTGTTCCTCAGTGGCCCGACTCTTAGATACGTAAGCATCTACATGACTTACTTTTGCAACAAGCTATCATGTCCAGCACAGCAGCACTCAGTGGTGGCGTAAATTCATTCAGGCCACGATAGTCTACTGCGAATCACCACTCCCCAGCAGGATTTTGCACTGGCCATATGGGACTGTTAAAGGGTGAGTGAGTCTTGCTGATCACTCCTTGGCTCTCCAGGTGATGGATCAGCTTATGGATGGGACTCACGGAATCTCGGTTGGTATGCTACTGTCATTGATGCACCATTGTGGTAGCAATTGGCACCTGTTCATCTTCAACCTTCAGCAGCTCCGCAAAGGGTCCTCTGAAAGACAGGGCAAGGTAGACAACTGTTTAATGTCATCAGTCTCTACAACTGCTATACCAAAGGCCCACTGATTTATTTTGGGTCCTTAAAATTCCCTCTCTTGAGGTAGTCTATGCCAAGGATGTATAGACCATCTGAACTAGTCACAATAGGGTGTTTTTCCCACTTGTTCCCAGATAGGCTTACTTTGGCCTCTAATACAGTCAGTTTTTGAGATTCCCCTGACACTCCAGAAATAGTGACGGAATCTATCTGTCCCTTTATGATTCAGTAGCACTAGAGTACACTGTGCACCAGTGTCCATCAGGGCTTTATACTTTTGTGGTTCTAATGAGCCAGGCCATCGAATCTACACAGTCCAATAAACTCAGTTATCCCTCTTCTCCTGGTTGGAGGCAGGGCCCCTCTAGTGATGAGCATGAATGTACCCACCATCAAGGAATGGTTTATTGTGACTTATGTCATTGTCGAGAAATGGGTTTGTGTTGCTTGTGTTGATTACATTTTCATGCCTTCTACTCACATATGGATCTGAGGCCCATCTACTTGAATAGGGATACCGGTCACTGTAAACTGCTCTAATATTGAGCATAAACATACTTCCTATCAACAAATGGGTTAGTGTGACTTACATGATTATTGATAAACAGGTTTGTGCGGCTTGCATGGATTGGATTTTCATTTCCTCTACTCACATATGGATCTGAGGCCCATCTA
>NW_010175475.1:0-1274 GCF_000695765.1 Mesitornis unicolor
CTGTCCTCATTTCCACTCCCTATAGATTTTCGGTTTGCGCCCAAGTACGTCCAGGAGCTCCTCGTTCATCCACGCAGGCCTTCTGGCATTCTTGCCTGCCTTCCTCCTTCTTGGGATGCAGTGCTCCTGGACTCAGAGGAGATGGTCCTTGAATATCAACCCCTCTTCCCTCCAGGGCTATATCCCATGACACCTTGCTTAGCAGAACCCTGAAGAGACTGAAGTCAGTTCTCCTGAAGTCCAGAGTGGTGAGCTTGCTGTGTGACCTTTTGAAACCTAAGGATCTTGAATTCCACTATTTCATGGTCACTGCAGCAAAGGCTGCCCTTGACCTTCACATTGCTCACCATCCGCTCCTTGTTGGTGAGGTCAAGGTCCAGCATGGCACCCCTTCTCCTGGGCTCCTCTACCACTTGGAGGAGGAAGTTGTCATCTATGCATTCGAGGAACCTCTTTGATCGTTGGTGCCCCGCTGTGTTGTCCTTCCAGCAGATGTCAGGGTGATTGAAATCCCCTAATGGGACCAGGGCTTGTGAACATGAAGCTGCTGCTATCTGTTTATAGAGGGCCTCATCCACTTGGTCTTCCTGATCGGGTGGCCTGTAGCACACCCCCACTATGATGTCTCCTTCCCCTGCCTTCCCTCTATCCCTGACCCAGAAGCTCTCTGTCAGCATCTCACCCTGCTCCAAGTGGAGCCCCATTGACTCCAGCTGGTCCTTAATGTAGAGAGCAACACCCCCTCCCCTTCTCCCCTGCCTGTCTTTCCTAAAGAGTTTATATCCCTCTATTCCTATGCTCCAGTCATAAGAGCCGTCCCACCACGTCTCAGTGATGCCAATGACGTTGTAGCCTTGTAGGCACGCGTACATCTGTAACTCTTCTTGTCCAAGTGGAGCCCCATTGACTCCAGCTGGTCCTTAATGTAGAGAGCAACACCCCCTCCCCTTCTCCCCTGCCTGTCTTTCCTAAAGAGTTTATATCCCTCTATTCCTATGCTCCAGTCATAAGAGCCGTCCCACCACGTCTCAGTGATGCCAATGACGTTGTAGCCTTGTAGGCACGCGTACATCTGTAACTCTTCTTGCTTATTTCCCATGCTCTGTGCATTGGTGTACAGGCTTTTAAGTTGCTCCCCCATTGAAGCCAACTTATTGACTGGAGTTCCCTTGCCCTGAACTTCAGGTTCTCTCATTGTGGCCTGTGATCCTACTCCAAGCCTGGAGCATCTGGAGCATCTCTTCTTTACATTGGCATTGAAGTGGGATGGACTG
>NW_010175476.1:0-4414 GCF_000695765.1 Mesitornis unicolor
AAACAGGCTGAAGTCTGCCTGCCAGGAGTCCAAAGTTTCAGTTCTGCTAACCCCTCTCCTTACTTCTCCAAGGACTGAAAACTCTATCATTTCACGATCACTGTGCCAACCTCCAACCATCACCCTTGTCAAATGATAGGACAAGGGGCAACGAGAGCAAGCTGGAGCATAGGGGTTTCCATGTGAACATGAGGAAAAACTTTTTCACTGTAAGTGTGACAGAGCACTGGAACAGGCTGCCCAGAGAGGTTATGGAGTCTCCTTCTCTGGAGACATTCAAAACCTGCCTGGACACATTCCTGTGTCTGTGTGACCTAGTCTAGGTGATCCTGCTCTGGCAGGGGAGTTGGACTGGATGATCTTTCGAGGTCCCTTCCAACTGCTAATATTGTGATTCTGTGATCACATTCCCCCACAAGACCATCTCTGTTCACAAATAGCAGGTCCAGCAGGGCACCTTCCCTTGGCTCCTTTACCAGCTGTGTTTGGAAGTTATCTTCCACACACTCCAGGAACCTCCAGGACTGTTCCCTCTCTGCTGTGTTATATTTCCAGCAGATATCTGGGAAGTTGAAGCCCCCTACAAGGGGAAGCAATCGCGAAGCTTCTCCCCCCTGCCTATGGAATATTATATTTATCTCTTCATCCTGTTTTGGTGGTCTATAGCAAACTCCCACCATGATATCTGACTTGTTGGCCTTCCCCTTGATTCTCACCCATAGGCACTCAACCCTATTGTCAACTCCGTAGGCATTCGACCCTGTTGTCACTATCGTTAAGCTCTAGACTGTCAAAGCATTCTCTACCATACATGGCCACCCCACTGCCTCTCCTTCCTTGCCTGTCCCTTCTGAAGAGCGTTTACCTATCTATGCTGGCTCTCCAGAGGAGAAGGACCTGGGGGTGTTGGTTGACAGTCGGCTTAACATGAGCCAGCACTGTGCCCATGTGGCCAGAAAAGCCAATGGCATCTTGGCCTGTATTAAAAACAGCGTGACCAGCAGGTCCAGGGAGGTGATTATCCCCCTGTACTCGGCACTGGTGAGGCCGCACCTCGAGTACTGTGTTCAGTTCTGGGCCCCTCACTATAGGAAAGATGTTGAGATTCTGGAGCGTGTTCAGAGAAGAGCCACAAGGATGGTGAGGGGTCTGGAGAACAAGCCTTATGAGGAGCGGCTGAGGGAACTGGGGTTGTTTAGCCTGGCGAAGAGAAGGCTGAGGGGAGACCTCATCACCACCTACAACTACCTAAAGGGAGGTTGTAGAGAGGTGGGTGCTGGTCTCTTCTCCCAGGTGATGGGGGATAGAACAAGGGGAAACGGCACCAAGCTGTGCCAAGGGAGATTCAGGTTAGAGATAAGGAGAAAATTCTTTACTGAGAGGGTTGTCAGAAGCTGGAACAGACTGCCCAGGGAGGTGGTGGAGTCACCATCCCTGGATGTATTTAAAGAGCAGGTAGACGAGGTACTTAGGGATATAGTTTAGGGGGTAGACAGGAACGGTTGGACGTGATGATCTCGGAGGTCTTTTCCAACCGAGCGATTCTGTGATTCTGTGATAGCAACTTTTTTGCTTCCCACTTAAGTACTGTTTTGGTTTTAGGGCCTTTAGTAAAATTTCAAGTATTTTGGTTTTCCATATGCTTATATAAGTTTCAGAATTCAGTTTGTCCTGTAGAATGGAACATGAGAAAGGAAGCAGTCAAATGTTAGCTAAACAAAAAAATAATTGAGGTAAAGGGATTGGCTAAACTTGTGGTAGTGAGTACATGTTATCATAATGGTTTCTAGTAACATATGCTGCTGATGGTACCATAGGAGTAGTGACAAGGAGTTACACCACTGCCACTCAGATTTGCCTTAAAATAGTGCAAGTATGGAAAGGGCTTCTGGTACAGGATCAGTTAGCAACTTAATTGGTTTCTCACTGAGAAGCAGCTGAAGGTTGCTGCCTGTGAAGGAGTCATGTGGAAGGGCAAAATTGATCAGATGTAAGAAGGAAATGCAGGAAAGAGGTTGCAATAGCATGTCCTAACTGTTGTTTTGTGAACAGGTGAGACAATGGATAATTTGCCTCTGGAAGCAGGTGATGATGCTGGAGTAGTGAAGTGGATCGACATCACTGAGGAGCTCAAGCTGTATGCAAATCATAGCTACTTCCTTAAGCTTGTGGCTGAGAAACGGGGAGCCCACTGGAGTGAGGATGCTGGTCCTGAGTGCCATGACTGATGTAAACAAGGAATTGCCACACACCAAGGGGAAAATGAGTTTTCCAGCTTTGAAACAGAGATGACATTGTTCTTTTCAGTGGAAAATCAGTGAGAATTCTGTGAAATTCAGCTGGCAAAAACACTTGGCAGTGATGAATGAAGGCTTTTTCAGAGACTTCAGATTGTTTCTGTTGATTTCTCAGCTAGTGTGAAACAAGATGAATGTGGAGCTGTTGCCTTGCTTTCTTTTCCTGTCTCCATTATTTTCAGCATTTCATAATATCTGCAGATTTGCATGACAACATTGGGATTCTCACTAGTTGTACTTCAGAGGCTGTTCACTTTAGCTCTGTATTTTTGCACTGATTTCTTGTCAAGAGTATGTTGGACTTGTAGGATAACAACCTGAATAATGACTTAATTTAAGTGCTACATAATAAAGTGAAGTTTCCTTTCTGAGCAGTTTCACTTAGTGTCTTTTCCATGATTGTTTTTTTCTATTTGAGAGATTAGTTTTCACATTTTGTTGTGGGGGGGGGGGAAATAAAAACAAACCAACTAAAACCAAACCCAAAACCACATGAAAATGGAAATACACTTCAGATGTATTTGGAAAATCTGCTGAGATGCTAATCAGCTCTTTTCCTGTAGAGTATGTGCAAGGCCATTGATAGGAAGAACATGTTATCTGGAGTTCATAGCGTAAGGATGCTTTTTGTGGATGCATTCAGGCAAAGCTAATCAGTGTTCTGCTGCAAGATGTAAAATTGCAACCCCATATCTGTTAGCATGGACTATTGAGCCAGTATGCACAGGCAAGGTGGTGGTCACCTGTATTTCCTTCTTTTTGAAGTCCTCCATGTGGCTATGCAGGTGGACTGAAAATTAAACTTAATGTGAACACATCTGGTATCAGTGCAGCGCTGACAAGGAGACTGATCTCTTTTGAAGTAGAACATTCAGATGGACAAGCAGTGAAAAGAGACAAACTAGCTTGCCTTCGGCAGCTATATCCTTCTGGTTTGTTAATGTTGGATCAGATCTTTGCACCTTTTTGTACTGCTTAATTGAGCAATTTCACTAAATTTTGAAGGAAAGCTTTTGTGACTTAAATGCTGTTTGGTGCTAGTTAGTAGAAAATGCACAGAGGTGATGTCCCTCATTTGTGGTGTGTCGGGCGTTTTGTTTGTTCTTAAGTCTAAACTTAGTATAGCTAACCTTTTTTCTGGTTTTAAGGCTACTTGTGTTGTCTTGAAAGCTCTACTCACAGTGACTCAAAGAAGCAGTGCTTAATGGAGGAAGAGCTTGTGTTTGCCTTGAGAGCTGAATGTCCTGCCTCAGCAGGTGAGACCTACCTGGATGAGAGCAGGTCGTTTCTGTTGAATTTGTTATCACAAGGATTAGTGCATGCAGCTGATGAGGGTGCTTGCCCCAACACGTGCAGCTCTAGATCCTGAGTACAAACTTGACCTACAGAGGACTTTGCAGTGGTTGTCCTGGATCAGAGGGAAGGATTGTCTGGTTGGCTGTTGTTTGTAGCAGTGGATGCTTTGGTTTAGAATGTGAGGAGAAAGGAAGTGCTGGCCGATGTTTCTCCTGGAATATCCCTCATGTTTTTAGTCTTCTGTTAAAATGGGACCTCTGAGTTGGAGGTTATGGCTGCATCCTGGACTTTGATATCCATTAATGGACCCTCCTAAAAACATTTATCCCCACCTGCTTTTCTGCTCACTTGTTGTTTTAGCTGCAATAGGGGGAAAGTCAGTAGGCTGGATAATTATAGTCCTGCTCACGTTATAACCAGTAACATGCAGTGGATAAGATTGTGCCATGGTTTAAGTGTGAGCAATGAGTGTATTTGTGAGTGTACTCTCTCCGTGTACATATGTATGAGAATGCGTATGTGTCTGTGTGTGTCTCAAAGTAGGGTGCCTGAGTCTTGGTAGGAACATAGTTTCACAGTTGATTCCCCTTTGTAGACAGGGAAAATAGTTATGACTAAATGTATTTAATTTACATTCTTTAAAATTAAATGGAAGCAATCAAGTCTACAGAAGGTTAATAAAATAGCACTAACTTTATCTGCTTCACAATATGAAGAAATAATAAAGATTAAAATATTTATAAGGTAACCTAGAATAGATACAATGTAGTTAGACATCAGTAAAGACTTCAAGACTTCAGTAAAACCTTTGACACAGTCTC
>NW_010175477.1:0-271 GCF_000695765.1 Mesitornis unicolor
CCCTCAGAAGGGATAGGCAAGGAAGGAGAGGCGGTGGGGTGGCCATGTATGTTAGGGAATGCTATGTCTGCCTAGAGGTTAGCAATAGTGACAACAGGGTTGAGTGCCAATGAGTGAGAATCAAGGGGAAGGCCAACAGGTCAGATATCATGGTGGGAGTTTGTTATAGACCACTTAACCAGGATGAAGAAATAGACAAAATGTTCCATAGGCAGCTGGGAGAAGCTTCATGATTGCTTCCCCTTGTACTTGTAGGGGACTTCAACTTCCC
>NW_010175477.1:541-788 GCF_000695765.1 Mesitornis unicolor
GTTTTTAGGGACTTGGCTGGCAGAGTTCCCTGGGAGACAGTTCTGAAAGGCAAAGGAATCCAGGAAGGCTGGTCACTGTTCAAGAAGGAACTCTTAAAGGTGCAGGAACAGGCTGTCCCCGTGTGTTGAAAAACAAGCCAGTGATAAGGAAGACCGGCCTGGCTGAACAGAGAGCTCTGGCAGGAGCTCAGGAAAAAGAAGAGGGTTCAGATCATAGATCTCTGGAAGAAGGGGCAGGCATCTCAGG
>NW_010175478.1:0-24008 GCF_000695765.1 Mesitornis unicolor
GCTGCGCGCATTAGCGTACAGGCATTTCATATCATTATATAGAATGTCCATATACAGCTCATGCTTTAACTTTTGATAATTCTTTATTCATTACATATTCACTAAGCATACCCTGATTTACTGTTTTATAACTCAAATAAATGGGTTTTTTTAAGTATTCATGAAGTTTTCTGAAGAATTGACAAAAAATGTTAAGAAAACCGTTGCAGAAGTAGAGAATAATAAGCTGTTTGAAAAACTGGCATCAGTAACGTCTCTGATACTGTTGTATTAAAAAATCAAAACAGGATCATAGCTTGTATACAGTTATTTGCTATTACTTGCATCTAGGAGGTCTTGTGAGAATTTGCTGAAATAAAATGCATAATCAAAATATAATGTTCTTTTCAATTAATAATAAGAATTACTTCATAATTAATGAATTATAACAGCAGGAGAGAAATGCATAGCTAAAATAATCATCATGCAGTGTCACACATTGTGATGGAATATTGTTTTGCGAATCCAAAAAAAAAAAAAAATCATCAGATACCTGCTGAGATGCTTTCTTATACATCTATATACATCTTCATGGAAAAACAGCGCATAGCAATAACCACAACCTGAGTTCCTGTTTTAATTGGCATAATTGTTCTATTTTCTCATGTTTTTCCATACTGAGAGGTAAGACATCAGAGGGATGAAAGTGAGATTTTTCCCTATCTTTTCTATTATCTCTGTTCATGGCTTCAAGAATGATTTCTAGTGGAGAGACATATGTTTTGGAGCGGAATTGAGAAACTATTCTAGCAGCTTTCATATTGAACTTCTACTGCTCTTCCCTTCCAGTGAAGCCTCACGTGTAACAAATCTTGGAGATGACACTCCAGAGACAAGTGTAACACCTAGTCCAGCAGGACAGGCAGAACCAGTGTTGCTGTCAAATCAACAGATGTACATGTTTCCTCAAAAAGAAAGCATGCTACTGAAGAGAAATAGATGTAACTGATTAAAATCAGAGGGTTACATGCAGTTCTTTCATTTGATGAATTTAATGTAACTCTGCAAATCCTATGCCAGTCTTGAATATTTGGAAAATCATGTCCTGAGATTTTCAGAGAGCTAAATCTACTTCTTAATTAAATGATGGCAAAAATAATATACACATAATAGATATAACTTACCCATTCAAATCAAGGCTAATTTCCTACAACTCTTTCTTAGAGAAAGAATAGTTGGTATAGAAATTAATTCTGCATTTCCCTAAATCTTAGAGCTTTTCTATTACTACCTTAATTTTGAACATCACAGGGAGCATTCATTTTTCATATTTAATGCCACATGTTGTATTGATGAGCTGCTACAGTCATAATTTTAGCCCTATTACAGAAACTCAACTGTTCAAATAAATTCATCAGAATAAATAGGACTAACCAGCTAAATGACCATGAACATGACTACAGATTCTACAATCTGTTTTCTTCTGGAATTTCTTTTCACAAAAAATAAAATTATTTTAGGCATGAATTAGATTGTGCGAGTTCTCATATTGGGCAGGTTTTGTAATGAGGAAAGTAAAGAACGTATTGTATAAAATTAGAACTTAGCTGAGACTAAGGATGGTTACATGCAAAAGGAAGAGGTAACATATTTCTCATTGGTTGCATGGAGGTATCAAAGGAAGATCAGATTTGCAACTAATACCCCAAAAAAGTTGTAAACTAAAAGGGGGGTGACGTAAAATTGTGCCACAGAGAAATCTTCTGTTTTCTCAATAAGAGCCCACATTTTTCTGTCCTAAGAAGCTAGGCTCTTTTGACTACTATACAAAGACAAAAAATAGTATAGCATTAATGATAAAAGTGTGTGCGACTAATCCATCCTTTAGAGGTAATGGGAAAAAACTTTAAATGCTGTGTAAAACCTGAAACAAATTTCTTAATAAACAACTGTGTTTTATAAGCCCTGAGAAATCAAAAGAAAATAATTAACCTATTGAGCAAAACTATAAAAATTAAAACACCACGTCAGGTAAGAGAGCCTCCCTATTACTGGAAGTGCATATTTCACCATCGTATCTCCAAAGGTTCTCTCAGTAGGCATCCAGAGAGTTAATTTTCTTATTTAAAAAAAAATATATAACCAGAAGCTGAAATGTTCAAGTTCATTAAAAAATATGCAAGTCCTAAAAAATAATTAAAAAATTATACAAGACCTTATTTCTACCTGTCTCCTTCAATATGTATCAGTCATTCTGGCAGTATGGTATGACCTGAAAGTTACAATATGAAAATGGTCCATAACAATGCCTCACAAGGGGAGTATAGATTTCAGTATGACTTTACTTTTGTTACTGTAAACTGCACTGTAACTCCATAGATGTAATTAAAGATGGAACAATTTACACCAGCCAAGTATGTAGATCCAAATGCTGGGAGACCTCAAAGGTTGCTGAACAGGCATTAGTCCATTCCGCAAGAAAATATAATTGAAAGAAATGCTAATAAACTCTCATTTCATTTCAGTAAATACTTATTTCTGCCAAATGTACAGCCATATTTTTATATTTGCCTAAACCACAATAAATGAACTAAGACTATTCAGAAATTCTGTAATGATTGCAGAACATCTCAGAGCTTAAATGAACTCAATCTAGCACTCCGGCTCAAATTTTGATTTTAAGTAACTAAAAGTATAAATGCAGATAGATACTCTTTGCTGAAATATTTCAATCTTTTGTCATCCTTGGTTTATCAAGAAAATACCTGAAAAAAATTACTTTACTCATTCTTTCTTATTTTTACTACCTGCAAACTATATTTCTCTCCACTGAAGTAATGAAAAGACACTGTTATAAATGTAGGATGTAAAAAGGGCAAAGGAAAAAAAGTTAGACTAATTCAATTTTTTCTGATTTCATAAGGCCTTAAAGTTAAATCCAAACAAGATTCACGTTCTGGGGGAACTGCTTCATTTTACTTCAAATTACAACTCAGCTTTTAGAGAACTGAAAGTAACTGCAAACATTCCACTGGAATAAAATAAACAGAAAAAAGTCTGTCTGAACTTAATTTTTATTAAAATAGGAAAAATATTTTAAGAAAAGGAAACAACATTTTAACTTACCAGCTTGACCAAGTGTATACTCCTGATATCTTGTTCCTATTCTGTTTGTGGCTGTACAATTATACCGTCCAAAATCACTGTCTGATGTGGGAGCAATCTTTAAAATGAATACAGTTTGTAAATATTAGTTTCTCATCCAATATCAAACTTAAATAATATCAGAAATGCAAAGATGTTCTCCTTAACCAATATCCAGATGTGTTTGTACTTAAGCCTATCTAGTATATTATCCAAATACAGATCTAAATACACACTTTTTTCACATTTAACTCCCCCTTGTCAAATTCAAATGAATAAATCAAATAATGGAAAATGGTAAAACCGTTCAACTTTACAATTTCACTTTTAAACAAGAAAAAAAATCTAATAAACTTCACATTTTTTTTCCACAAACTGATATTTTGACTGAAATAAATAATGAAAGGTCTCTTAAAAAGATATTTACTTATTATGAGTTTTATCCTTAAATGCCCTCTATAGTATTTGCAATGGTGCCAAATTGAGTAAAAAATGAATTAATGTCACCATGCTGATGTCCATTTTAAGCCTTACCTCTAGAATCAGCTTTCTTCCTGCACTATAGGTCTTCAGATGTGTTGTATTTTTTACTGGTAAAATTAATTTTCCTCTTCTCCACTGAACTGAGGCAGAAGGATTTGCTAGCACTTCACAGCTTATATTGATGGGATTGCCTTCCCAAGAGTAATACATGGTTTGATTCGACACAAATGTTGGAGCATCTGGCAAAAGGAAGTAATACACAAACATATTAACTGTTTAAGCAAAACAAGCTGTATACCCCTATCCAAGGATTCATGTTCACAAAGGAATTTTAATTGATTGCTGTACCAATTTATTATGGACCATGAAAATATCAGTGTTCAACTTTGAGTTTCTTAAGCCTGAAACTGTTTCAGCTGAAAATCTCAGGAAGAGAATACCTGTTAATTATATTTAGCATTAGGCAATATCAGGCCTTTGAAAGATGTTATCTCAAAAATGACAACATTTTTTCCTGATGAGCTCTTCAGCCAGATGCTTGTATGACAAAGGAAGGTGACCTATGAAAATTAGCTGTTCATTGCTGAATTCATAGTGTCTTCTTTTACTAAAGAGAAATTACATTCACTCTCCAAATTTTCATAGATGTGTAAAAGCTTCATCCATTTCTCACCAGAACAATGTTATGCTTTATGTAATCTTTCTAAAGAGAGAGGTTTAATTGTGTGAATAAACAGAAGAAAAAAAAATAAAAGAATACCTAAAATGTTGGAATGTAGTACTTCAGGAAAAAAAAAGTGTGTATCAGTACACTATTTAGGATAATCTTTACACCAGTTCCTTATGGAATCATCAAGCTACAGACAAGCAAAACATCATGTGTCTTCCTCACAAATCTACCTATAAATGCTACGTTAAACCTATAGCCATATATGCATATGCATATACTACAGGTACAAGCATTTAGTAGAACAGGAACTTTCAGTTCAGACTGCTCTCTCTTCTAAACGTAGATTTTGGATGCCTATATCTGTTTATTTATATTTTAAAAGAATAGGTGACTTATGGATTGCCACCTATACACAACTACAGATACTAACAGACAATTTAACAACATAAAACACAAATAGGATTAAAGTCCAAAAAACAAAGATACATCCCAAAACTAACAACTCCCAAACATAGAGCATTCCTAAACAAAAAGAGCTTCCCATATTCCTTCTCAAAAAGTCTGGGTAAAAAAGCATTGCAGGCATTTTCCCAGTAGTCAAAAAGCTCCAATACAGCAAAAAGAGGACTGTGCTAATGGCTTGACTCAGATAAATTATCTTAAATCAGATGATTGTTTATTTCTTAGTCAGGAATAGATTAGGGTACCTGAACTGATGTTTCACACAAAGAAAATAACTCCATAATTTATTTTTTTAAAGTAAAAATAAAAGATATTTTATATTACTTATAAAATAAAATATGAGTTGAAAGGGAATAACTGCTTTATAAAAAGAGTAGAATTCTATAAGTAATTATAATTTTAGAAATCCAATTTAAAGTAGTTAATATTATGGCACCAGCATCAGTTAAACTGAAACTGTTCATTTTCCCAAACAAGAAAGAAACTGACAGGTCAGCACTCCATGTGAATGTGCTTCTGGATAACCTGCACAAGAAGACGATGTAAGAGAAGCAAACTGACCTGAAGACTGTCTCTAGCATTTAAATATACTTATTAGGTATAATGTCCAAGAACAATGATTCAAGAACAGACTAATATATCATCTGTCTCATCTAGAAGGTAATTCAATTAACAACTTCAAAGATTCCCCTCTGGTGTATGTTCGGTGCTAAACACAAAATTGGATATGGCAAATTACCTGATTCAGCACATTTGTCCAGACAACTATAATAGCAATCTAGTGTACAGAATCAGATTTGCACTTCTTAATTTGAGAACATAGGTTTCAAACTTCTGGCAATTTGTTCTTCAAATAATTTGTTTTCCTGAATTATACAATGAAAATTTATGACTTGATTGTCAGGTCTAAGATGCTGGGACATTTTGTGTGGTATATTACTGGAAGCCTCTCTCTGAGATGGTTAATACCAGCATAAGTTTCCCATCATCATGGACTATAATAAACCACATCCTCTGACATATGTAGTACTTTCTATTCATCCTTTAAAAGTACCTTAATATTTTATAGCTCCTGTCACAATTTGATTAACAGCTATCTATCTTTCTTTTGTATTTTCCCCCTCATACCTGTTTCTCAATAGTTAATATTTTGGAATGAATAGCTTTTCCTTGGAGATAAAGTAGAAGAACCTCCCCAGACTGGTACAATAACTGTCACATATTCCTTGTAACAAGAAATAACATTAGAAGGACTTAGCAAATGAGGCCAGGTGATTTGATTTCAATATATAATAATCCTTAAAAGGAAGATAGGAACTACAGAGCTTCAGGGTTACTAACTTTCACAGTTTTACTGCTACTATCACTCTCATGTAGCTACAAGGAAGAATGTGCAAGATCTGATTGTGAAGTTCCCAAATAGGAAAGCAAATGAAACTTATCAATATTCTAGGTTTTAAATTGTCTTTTAAAATTTAAATTATCTAAACCTGTCTGAAATAGGAGAAGAAAATGTAAAGAAATCATAGCTAGGTAAAATAAGCTGTCAGTAGTGATGTTTAAAAGAAACTGCCCACATATATCTATCAGTCATTTTTTATGTCAGTAAATCACAAAGAACACTGGCCACCAGAAACAGAACATGAAGACTCCCCCAACAGATCACTCACCCTAGCAGTAATTTTTATTTTACTAATAAAATTATCAGGTGTTGCCAATTACTCACACATTACTTTTGATGGTACCAATCTGTATCAAAATTTCAATTGTTACATGTATCTAAGGACAGAATTATAGGAATAATGTAGGATGGCTGGACTTCCAAACATTCTGTATTAAATTAAGTAATTATCTTATAGCCAGAAGTGAAAGTTTGCAATGCCTTTCTCAAACCAGTTTCCTAACCACTATCTCTCTTCCTGTCCTACTTGTCACATTCTCAGAACAAAATCCAGCTTCATATTTTTACCTTCCATGTTTTCCTGTTATCCTTACCTCCACAACATGCCTCCTATTGACATCTTTCCTCTGTTTTCTAATATCTATCTATCTATCTATCTATCTATCTATCTATCTACATACCTACCTACCTACCTACCTACCTACCTACCTACCTACCTACCTCTTATATTCCCAAATCATAATTGTTGTTCCTGTATGGAGCAAGGACTCAGTCTCACTATCTCTTTACTTAATTTTTACACACAGTGTTATCTGGAAAACAACAATAAAATCTCTAAGAAACTTTAAGGAACACACTAAAAATCATAACAGCATTGCTGAAGTTAACTTGTATATCCAACTTGATTTCTAACAAGTCATCACCCTAAACCTGTACCTTACAACCTTCGCTGCTCCCAGTGTGTGTGGCAACAGCAGCTCAGAGGTAGGGCCTGTGGTGCTGAGGGATCTGGCCGTAGATATTGCAACCAAAGCTACATGCCTCTCGTTTACTGTAAACAATACTGGAGGTCTCTCTTTCAAGCATGTGCTAACTAGTGACTTCAAGATGCTGACATAACTGAATACTGTTTAAAGATACCAACTTCAAGTAATGCCAAGTATTCTGTAGTTAAGTTAACTAAGAAAAAAAATCTTCAGGTTGCAAATGTTAATTCAATGTATTTTGTTTTGTTAAAGTTTCAAAATTTCAACATCACACTCTTCATACGACTTGATTATTTTCTTCATAATTCTCAGATGTGTTGCTTCTGATCTGCTGGACCTGTCTTGGAGGTATAGGGAAGGACAAAGGCCATGTTGTCTTTTTACTTTCCCAGGTCATCGCTGTATAATATAAATAACACTTAGTATGAAATGACTTGCAGAACTGTTGAATTACACTTTTAGCCTGTAAGACCAACTCATGAAGTAGAACCATCTTGAAGGAAACATCAGAAAATAATTTTTTTTAAAATTTTTATTTCACAATTGCATATATGAAAGATGATGTCAGTAAGAAAATATGCAGTGGCCTATTAATAAAATGAGTAAATTATTAAATCAGAAACAGAATAAAACCTATAATATTTTATCCATGTTTTATTGACTTCAAATTTTTTATTCTTCTATTAAAGGAAAAATAACCAATGTGTTATTAAAAATCTACTTAAAATGACACCAAGCTCATTGCAAGTCCAACAAAATCATGCAGTATTAGGCTCTATTAGAGAAAAATTTGGAGAAATTCCTAACATGAATATCGCCTTTTAACAAGTTATTAACATATATAGGCTAAAAGTTTTTAAGATGAAGTTTCTGTTCTGAAGTATTTTTACACCCTTTTGGGCTAAGGAATAGGTAGTTTTAATATATAGATGAATAAAGCATAGTTCTAGCCACTTTGCCACACTTACTAATGCAACATCAGAAAAAAAACAAGAGAATCTCTGCTTCAGTGCAGGGAGTTCTTGTGAAATGTTTTTTTCAAAGTGACTTTATGCGATAAACCTCATTTTCTGCTCAGAATTCAGCATTCTTAACCCCTTTATGTCACTGCAATGGCACACCAAATTTGCTTCTACACAAGTGCACAAGGTAATCAAAGACGGAAATGTTTAAGTCTTACAGGTGACATTCATAAACTCCAAATTCATGTCAACATTACCACACATATTTAATGATGCTAAAGATTGACCTTTTCCATCTTTGCTTTCTCATTTTAAGCTATGAATTTGACAAGAAGAAATGTAACTAAAGCAAATAGCATTTTAATACAAAAGATGAAATATCTTCCAGAGTATCTCAGCATTTTGCTTCTCTTGATCACTTTTCTTGTAATTTATCTCTTTCTGTGGCCTTATGATTGTGTTTATCGGTTATGTTTTCTTCCTGTGATAACAAAATAGGGCTGGGTCCTCATAGCTGAATGGAAGGTGTAAAGACAGAGCCAGGCTGTTTTCAGTGGTGTTCAGTGACAGGACAAGAGGCAAGCCCTCCCAATCTCAACCATTCTGTGATTCTATGAGTAGTGATGGGATGTTGCTGCACTGATTTCTTCTAACAGAAACTGAATTCAAAGTAAGAACTGTCCATATTTATTGTAAGTTATGATAGCAGTAGGCAGCTGAAACATTTGTGACGTTTGTGGCAACATTTGCGACATCCTGCAAACAGTAGTATTATTTTCACTGATTCAAAGCCTTGCTTCCTTGAAGGTAAATAGGATTTGTAGTTCAATTTGTTCAACCTGCATTTAAGTAATGCTGTAAATTTTTGCAAAGTTATAAAATTAAATAGCATGAACTCAAAGCATCTGCATTAACAACAGTGCATTACAGCTAACATAACACAGTGAAAACCTAAAAGACATATTTACTCAGGAAACAAAGTTCAATATTGTAACAGTAATGAAGTTGATTTCAAATTGTGGCAGGGTAAGAAAAAAAGGAAAAAAAGATCCTTTGTTATAATGTTATATTATAATGTTATAATATAATGTTATATATGTTATAAGAAATACTGCATAGGTTTCCTTACAAGTAAAAACTATGTTGAACATACTACACAATTTTTTTTTTGGCATCACTGAATGTTGCTACTTAACTAATGAGACTATAACTAAAAAAATCAGGTTTGGATGAAAACCAGTAATAAGAAAAACATCTCATTTTTGGAAGACACTTTATTGTTATTATTTTTTAATTCTTAGAAATTGCTGTCTAAGAAATCATGTTTGTTAACTACTCATGTGGCTGATCCTATACAAGGACGCTTGTGATAGCCGATTGTATTCCAAAACACCAGTCTTTGTGTATAGTGATGAAGTAGGCATTTTTGGATGATCTAGCATATCTGATAACTGCAATATCAATATTGAAACTGGGAAGTTTTAACTGAAATAGAGTAATGTGAAAACTGGTAATTGCAGCTACAAAAGATAGTAAGTTAGAATGCTTCCCAGGTAGTATATGGAAAAAACAGAGACTTTTTCAAAGAACATACATACATACATTTTCTCCAGCAACAAGAGCATTCTCCAAAGGAATTTGCACTTGTTGACACAAAGCAATCAGAGAGACCAACACCTTACATAGTGTAGGAGTACACAATTAAGTGCTGTGGGTAATTCTGACTGTCTTAATAACACTTTGAACGCAATGAAGGAAAAACTAAAAGAGCAAGTAGAGAGACACTTCTAAGGATCATTACTGGATTGTTTAAATCCTTTCCAACTTCCAGCAATGTCATCAGTGCATCCTAACTAAGAGTAATACTATGAAGAAGGATGATCCAGCATATTGAGCAAGTCAAAATTATGATTTTTTTGTTCTCTAATGCTAATCATTGCGGTGAATAGTTTGTGGAACCCAAGAAACAATGTATTCTCTCATCATAATTTTTCTTCTTTTAGTCAGGTCTGTACTGTGCTTTTTAATATTCCTTTATAACTCTAGCATATATTTTTTCAAAGTAATTATTTCTCAGCTAAAAAGACAAAAATACCATGTAGATATGTAGACATCTGCATAGGAAAATTGTCATTCTGAAAGGCACCTGAGAGTATTTTATGTAAAAATCAAGTTGTAATTCACTGGGATTTATATATTTAACTTTCTCAGGCTCTTCTGAAAACCCCATCTTAAAGTATCTCCTGCATTATCTTTTTTTATCTAATTCTAACCTGTTTTTATTAAAAAAGAATTAACTATTTCTCTCTCTATGATAAATATATAGATAATCACTATAGACATATCTTAATATCCAATACCTAGTATATATCATACATGCCATCGCATAGGAAATTTTCAATCATTTACTTCTATTATTATTATTATTATCCAGTACGCACAAGTTCACCAGTTAATGAAATCCATTAGTAAATAATATTTATATTCGTATATTTATTTTTCATGTAATTTTGATTTCTTTTTCATACTTAATGTAAAGAAAACTAAACATAACTAAACAAAAAGATGACATTGTAGGAAGAAATCCTTATAAATGCCTCTGGGTTCGCTACAATTCATGTCTACCTAGCATTTACTTCAGATAAAAGGCAGTGTTAACCGTGCCCAATTGTTATCAAACCTGATAATCTCTTCCTGTCCTGAAGAACTGCTCTTATCATAAAGCATAACATCAACAGAGAACAAGGATAAAGTACGGAAACTCTGTGCAATCCTACTGTGAGTTTAAGTAAAATGATGACACAGTGACACTGTGCCTCTGTTACGTCTGTTTAACTGCACTGACATTTAAGGATGTGATGGGAGAATACTCCCCTTCTGTCTACACAAACTGTCAAATGTATTAAAATGTATAAGAAAACTGCTGTAGTTTTGTTATTAACTTAAACAATGGAACAGATGCATTGCTTAGTCCTATCTAGGAACTATGGAACAATACAAATAATTAAGTCTTGCTTATTTAATTATATCTTAATTTTAAAATAGTTACTGAGGTTTATACTAGAATGTCACTGAAAATAATAAAAATTCTGCTAAAATGGCTGACTAACAATTATGCAAAGAGCCAGTCATACCTGAAAAAAATTCTTATCAAAACCGGTTTTGGTAAGAAAAACACGAAAATAATTGAAGTGAAAATTAAAATATTTAGAAGAGTTTTTTGCAATTTGGTAAATGAATTTTTGGCAAAAAAAAAGATTATAAAACTCTGATAACAATGTTTGTAATTACAATCACAAAAAATATCATTTGGAAAATAATAGAAGGAGAGTAAAATAATTTATTCAACAACTTCACAGAATCTCATAGCAGTTCCCCTCTTTTCTCGTTTTCCTTCAAGAATAAGAACGAGTAGTTTGGTCTTTGAACCCGCACTTTTTGCTGAGTCTCTAGCCTGTAACTTACAAAGTGAAATAGCTAGAATGATGAATAACTATGACACTTGCTTCATAAAAGAACATCTTTGCAGTTGAGAAAAGGACTGTTGGCAGTAGTATCTGTGTGGTAGATTCTTTGAAGAGACTGTTTCATTACAGATGTTTATGACAGAGACTAGACTGATGGGATATGAGGCTGGAAAGTAGACACTTCCTCCTGGGGACATTATTTTAAAGAACAGAAGTCTCCGTGATTAGAAAAGTGTTTTCTTTTCTGAGGAAGACAAATAAGCTATACCTGCGGTTCATATACTGGTGCAAAGTTATTTCAAGGCAAGCAAAAAAACCATCTTCTCTGACTCATTAATTAGAATATGAATGGAGACAGGCCTGTATTGCATCACCTCAAAAATATTTGATTTGCATTATAAAATTACCTGACACAACAGATATAGAGAAAGTGGCACTCCTGTTATTCAAAGAATACATGTACCAGAAAATATATCTAGTTTAACAATTAAAATATTTAAAACTGAAAATTCCAGTTTTAGAAATGTCATAGTTCTATGTTATATGAAATAAAAATCTTGTACTAAACATAAAAAAAAAATAAATTACGATGACTGATATCTCTAATGATAGAATAATATTTCTATGTTCTTTTAAAAATTGTGTTTTCTCAGGATACTTCTGAAATGTAGAAAGATTTATGTTGTATCAAAAAGCATGTCTACCAAGGCATAAAATCAGACTTAAACTAGCATGGTATTTCATTTTCTTATACACTATATTTGATTGTTCCCACACACATTCAAAATGAAGCCTGGCGTACCATGAGAGTATGTTAATTTTAAAATATTAGGATCTATTCTAAAACTTTCATCCTGAAAGGTGTCTTAGATGATAATAATGCACTGTATCAATCCAGAGATTTTGTTATGCCCTTTAGTATAAATTCTGTGCTGCTAATATTCTTAAATTTCAATTGCCCATATTTCATAAAATGTGGTACATCCTATCTCTCTCTTCTGAATACAAAAGGTATTCATATTTAATTTTAAAGCATAATGGTGACATAACCTTAGTCAAACAATATATTTCATACTACTATGTATAGAACAGGATTTCACAGAAATTTTACAGGAACTTCACTGAAGTTGCATTTTTATCTAGTACCTTTTTTCCTTTGTACACATATAAAAGAAATAATTACCAGTGTACCCATTAAAGAAACAAATATAGCAAATTAATACTTTCCCAAAAGAATAATAATACTTTGCAAAGTTTCAAATCCCTTCATACGTCTATTTATTGAAAAGTATCTATGTTAATGCTGTTAGTAAATACTGTATTCCTTTCTTAGGTCTTCTGGGTTGGCAAATCTCTCCATTCTGAACATCTAATTACAACCTTGACCATTTCTCATTTCCCTTCAGATTTATTTCCTATGTCATAATGCATTGCTTGCTTGCCAGAAAGATGGAACACACAATCACTGAAGTCACTTTTAGAACTCCTCAGGAAAACACTCAGTGGTCTGCAACTGTTACTTATCTTTCTGTGCCACAGATTCAATTTCAAATTCTGTCTTCCCACTGGAAAGTCTCTTTCTGTTCAGAGTCTCAATCTCAAATAGGCTCATTCAAGCTATATTGCAAATGTAGAACAAATGTATCTGGAAAATATCTAGCAAAATAGAACAATGATGAAATATAAAACAAGGATTTTTTCCTTTTCATTTTTTGAAACCTTTGTCTCATGAAAGTGAAGACCAGTTTGAATGCATTTTTGTATATTTCAAATTTATATCCTCCGATTGGCTTCTAAAGCATCAGACACTTCTCTAAGAAAAAAATAAAATAATCATTTTCTCCTGGATAAAATTCAAGAGCTTTGAATAAAGTAGATTTGAGTAAAGATGGTCTCTAAAACAGGATGTCTTGAACCTGTAAACTCCAGGAGGGGTTATAACAGCGGCTAGAGCCTTGTTGGGGAATAGTCAATATGAGAACTAGGGAAAAAACAGACCTCTTTGTTGAATCTAAGAAGGTTAAGCTCAAGACTGAGCTATTGCTCAAATCAGTCCTTACCTTATCCCATGGAATATTTTTCAGCCACAGCAGTCTCCACTAGCCTGAATATTTGAAGTTATTAACC
This sequence comes from Mesitornis unicolor, assembly GCF_000695765.1. Lineage (NCBI taxonomy): Eukaryota > Metazoa > Chordata > Aves > Mesitornithiformes > Mesitornithidae > Mesitornis > Mesitornis unicolor. Next base: position 13,683 of record NW_010175478.1, read on the forward strand.
TTAGTCTTAAGACAGTGAGTAATACGACTGGAATATAATCTCAGATGAAATCCTGTCCTGCTTAAATCACCGATAAGGGTTTTGTCAACTTCAGAAAAGGCATGATTCTTCCACATAATTCAGTATCACTGATTACAGAAGCTTATGCTTTCTTGAACTACGCAAGTTTAAACATGAATTACCAGGAAAAACTGAACCTCCATTAAGTATGTACTTTTTTTTAAATTTTAAAACAAATTTAAAAGAGAAAACAAAATATTAAAACTTACATTCAATATCAAGGTACATGCTCTTTTGGTGACCACCAATTCTACTTGCAGCTTCACAGTCATATCTCCCTGAATCTGACAACTTCACATCTTTAATATGCAGTGACGATTTTCCATGCTGCCCTTTGACTTCTATACGGCCATCTGGGCTCTGTTTGCATCAATTCAGGAAAAAGAAAGGTTTTATATATATATATGTATATTTATATATGTTTTATATATTAAACATCATTGATAAGTATGACTGGGAGCATTTCTTCATCTATTGTGAAATTATTACTGACAGGTAAGCAACTTAAAAAAATATAGAAAAATATGTTTTTACATACTATAATCACGGTAATAAGTTCATGCTTAAAGGAAAAGTAAAGTACATGCGTAAAGTCAAGGTAAACTACAAAATGTATCCACTTACGACTGGAATAGTGAAATGCCTACTCAAAACCTGTTTATGATCTCACACATTTTGTTATGATGCCGCATTTAATGAAAATGCATACATATAAAATCATAGTATCTTGGCTTACAGTTAGCATTATCTCTCTTGTCTTTAAAAAATTAAACTGTGAAATTACATAGAAACAAACAGAATACCTCAAACAATGATCAAAACACAAATCCAGTAACAGATCTATTTTCATTATTCACATTTTCTTGTCAGAAGCTCACAGTTGTTAAAAAACATAATCCATAAATGCAACTGGAATTCTGGAAATCTAAAGAAAACAACTAAAAATATCCTCTGTTTGACATTTCAACCTTCATGAAGTAGTATACGTGAGAAGAAAGGAGTTATTTTTAATCTGCTTCTGCTCTTTACTTGTTTTGTAACATTGGGAAGCTCATTTTATTTCTTCGTTTTACTTTTTTCATTTGAGGGGAAAAAAAAAGCTGATAAAAAATACTGATATTTACCTACCTTTATCTACCTTCATTATTTAGAGAGGTGGAAAAGGGAGGGAACTATTTCATTGTTTTACATTTAATCTTGAAAGATACTGTAATGTCCAATACCATGAATACATACACTCAAGTTTACTGCTTTTTACTCTATATACTCACCAAGTGGTAGCCGATATTTAAGTGAATGAGCTTTTAACTGTGCAATTGTTTCTTCATTGAATACAGGAAAAATACATACAATTTAGATCTTAAACTATCTGACATAAAGCAGTCATATAAATTATTTTGTATTTCATAATTCCTGTGGAAAGAAAAGTATTCTGATGCCACATCAGAAATCAAGAACACTGAATTTTGTTTCCTATGAAAACCTTACAGGACAGGTAGACAAACTTAAGTTCTGGAATTATAATGCAAAAGCAAACCTAAACTCCTCTGGATTGGTAAAACGTAATAAACAGGATCACTTAGTTATTTCTTATGTCATTTCCAATGCTGAAAATTCTATTTTCATTATACCTTTAAAAAAGGAAAGAGTAAATTTAAGAAATTACTAGTAAACAAGCTATAGTATTGAATGTCATGGTTTTTGGAGAGAATTTTTAGAATAATTAAAATGCAATTTTCTTAAAATAAAATATTAATAAGTTTTGTAATTTCATATATATATGTGTGTACATATATATATAAATAAAACAAGTACTTTGTATGACATAGTTAATAACAGTATTAATTACCTATAGACTATTTGCTGCCTTTTTAAAAACATCAAGTATGTAATACAATAGTAAATCTACATTATTCCTACCTAAAATGTACATATACTTCAGCAACTTTATTTCTGATTTTACCTTGATTACAAATATTTCCCTAAGAAGTCACATTTAAAAGCCTGAAAAGACATAAGCTGAAACAACCTGTGACTATGAATCACAGGTACAGTACTAAATACTGTTTTAGTGATTCATTGAGAGCTGCCCTCCTAAAGCACTAAGGTAGCTCTATACAATAAAGACCAGTAGTAGAGAACAGGTATTTTGAGAAAAATACCCTCTTTGCCCTTCTTGATTGTATATTACAAGCCTACAATGGAGGAGGAGCATACTCCTTGCACAATGCAAATTTCCTTTCTGTGAAATTATATTGGCCAACAGCAGTAATGACATAGTCACTGAAGTTCCTTCACCATGATTTTCCAAATTACATAAGATTATTCAACTAGCTCAATTGTTTGTTTCCAGTAATAGGTTATTAGAAACATATATGAAAAAGAGATAAAAACAATTAAAAACATATATTCCAAATGGTAATGCTTCAGTCTCTGCAAAACAAATATGTAGTAGTTGTACCTTCTGTGCAGTATGGTCAACAGGATTCCTGTAAAAAGAGTTAGATTATTTATAATCCTCTCTAAAGCACTACAGGTATTTTTACAGAAGTATGAAATTTGCAGTGCTATTTTGTATTTCATAACAAAGAAAAATTTTATCAGTTCAATACTAATCTCAAATAGTATCATTCACTGTATTATTCACTATATATTTCACTATAATTAATTCCATACAGTCCAAAGCACAGGTATGAGTTCTAACTGATGTTTAAAAAAAAATGTAATGAAAATAAGCACATAGATCTTTAAAATTAAACAGCTTTTAGAGTAAATTCTCAATCTTGTTTTTAGCTTATCTAATTATTTTTTAATACTGCTAGAAAAAATTTGGTCTGTATCCAAATTAACTCTCCTATCTTCCAAGGCATTAGAAAATAATATTTTATTTAAATATAGAAACCATAATATGTCTGAGGTTTATAGTAAAGCAAAAAAACCCCTAATAGATAGGAGAATGATAGGAGATTTTTGCATAACTGCATCATCTGTTCTCATAATCAAATATATGGTAAGAAGCATTTTGAGAGAGATCTACTAGGTTAAACAAAATCCACAAAAACAAATAAAACATGTAGCAACTGTAGGCAAGAATATTTGGCCCAAAAGAGCTTTTTTTAGTTTTTCAAAATTGTCTGAAAATTATTACGATAATCTCTCTGGAATTGCTTATAGAATAAGGCAAGATATATGATAAGATGTTTTCTGCCATATTGCTCAGAATGTATATGATACTGTGCTTCTTCATGAACAGTTTTAGAAGTCCTGTTCCCTGGTCCTATTCTGCAGATTGCTTACTGTACAATCCCATTAATTATTCTGCAAATTTGGTGCAATATATATTAAATATATACTGTTTGGCTGACGTTCCTGAACAGAGAAACGTGAAAGAAAACAACTCATACTGATCCATAATGTCAGTTGTCTTACTTAACTCTGAACAGCAAATCTGCAATGTCAAACAGAGGCAGCATTAACCTTGGGGTCTGTGTCCACCAGAACTTTATCACGCTTGGTAAAATCTTTCTGAGGCTAATTTTCCTCCTGCACTAAGTATGGAGAGCACACATTAGCACTATGCCTGGCACCATAACACATCAAAACAGGAAGAGATGGCACATGTGGGAACATGAAGTACACTGCACCTACCCAGTAGTCTTCAGTAGAAAGCCCCAACAGGCAAAAAGCATTGGAGCTGTCACTGATGAAAAATCAAAATACACATATAAATTCTATAAATTAATAATGACAGTAACTCTCAAGTCTGCCTGAAATAATAATGCACATCTACTAAATTGGAATATTCTTTTTTTCCTTTCAAATGTTATAGTGGGACAGATGTTAAAAATGTACTATGGTGTTTTCTGCTAGATTGACTAAGTACACGTGCTTTTATTTCTTAGTATTAATAAAAAGTATTTTAAAAAGCCAACTCAAAAACCTAGACAACCAGAACAGTCCCTGTGGCTCAATACTCATGATTTCTGCTAATTCACTGCATTACTCCATCTAGCCTATCATTGTGGAGCATGTATAATCAGTGAAGCCTGAAATATACATGTAGTCAATACATTTCCGTACATATATTCATATCACTTAAGAAATATTTGAGCAAGTGTGTTAACAGGCACTTACACTCTAAGACATTGGAAGAATAATTTCAATAAAAAGACCATTGTGTGTCCTAAAACTGGTAAAGACAGATAAGGTCTTCGGATGTCACATTTTAACAGCACTTTAAAAATAATAATAAAATTGAAGTACTTTTCATCATTAATGTTTATCAGAGAATTTAACAGAATTTCCTACCTCCCCTCCCCACCCAGACCTCATCATCAGCATAAAGCTAGAAAAAGTGACAAATCTTCAGCAGAGACTTTGATAGTGCTTCACTCAGACACAGCTGACTTTGGGACTTTATCCACATAAAAACTTACATACTCTAAATTAAGAATTTAACATTTCACAGAAAAGTATCTTTATTTTGAATCTAGTTCTCTGTCATTGTCAAAGAAAAGAAAACTCATCTATATAGGCTTCCAGGTAAAATTATCCATAATGACAACACTGAAGTATAAAAGAGTGCCTTCAAAAAACCCAAACTAAACCAAAAACAAAACAACACAAAAATAAAACAAAAACTAAACTCAAAGGGTGAGAACTTTCTGCACTTGCAATCAGAATACATAGTTTAACCCAAGTGAATTCTACACTAATCATAAAATGTGAGGTATCTCATCACTTGAAGATTAATTCTACAGATTCCATAAAACTAAATATATATTTTTTTTATTTTTATAAAATTCTTGTCATGCTATATATGCTATTCAACTACTTTACTTTTTCTGCCATCGTCCTGCTTCCTGAACTTCTCACGATTTGTCATTTCATGTGTGAATATTCCCACAGTCCTGACTGACTGATGCTGACCTGACTGGTTGATGCACAGCTCCAAAACCATGCTCCAGAGACCCAAGGCAGTACCAGAATGATGATAACTGTGTATTTCAAGGGTTTCACATGCAGAGGAGGTATGCAGGTTTCAGTGTATGATTGCTAGAGAGAATAGGGATGTGATAAGACAACAACATCCACAGAGACAAGAACAGCTTCTAGGACAGAGTAACTTATTCAGGTACCATGGAGAGTTCAATCTAGACAATTCCATTGCCATTGTAGTTCAAAAAGTGTAATTTCTCAGAAGGGGAGAATTAGCTGATTACGATGCTTAGAAACTGTCATTCTTTTTCAATTGTAGAAAGCTGTACTTGGGAAGAGGTAGATGGTAGTCATTGAGTTTGATTTATCAACCATTTCTCCAACTCCCACTGAGGAACTGTAGCATTGAATGAGATGAAATTGTATGGCTGCCAAAATGTGCATTTTGAGTTGGCTGAAAGCAAGAGTGGAAGGTGAGAATAGACACAGAAATTGGCAACTCGCTTGTAGCTAGATTTTGGTAATATTACTTGGATGGTTAGAGCAGCTGTGGCTTCATGTTGATTATCTTCCTTCCTACAGTTTACCATTTGGCTGACAAAGTACTCCATCTCTTGAAGTCCAAGTGCAAGACTGAAAGCAAAAAATCCCTGCATTTGAAATCTAGACAAGTTGAAATATCTTTATTTGTTTTTCTTCTAATGTTTAAAGCTCATTTCTGATCAAAGTGCTATTACTGTCTATAGTTATACTACTGCAGGTCAGTTTTGCCTGTCACATATTTACCAAACATGTTTTCTGACATGTTGTGTACTTTAGACATGCATGTCCATGTATTTTGGACATGCATTGCATGTATTAACAACAGAAAAGATGAAGAAACAGTGGCTTAGAATTGAAAGTGGTGTTTCTTTTGTAAAACAAGGTGCAGCATACTTAAGAATGGTCATTTTGAGAACACAAAACTTTAGTAAAAACTGCAGGACTTTTTCAAGTTCCTCTAGAGAAGCTGCTGCAGATGTACATGGTAGAAGATCCTCACATTGGCAGTGGAGCAGGGACGAGGATGGGGAAAAAAAAAACAAAAACAAAACTCAAAACACTTTGATTTAATTTTATGTCTAGTTTCTTCTTCAGAACAAACTGTTAAAAAATTGCCCACTCTTTATGTTGTCTTCGTCATGTTCTGAGTATGCATCACTGCATTTTCAAGGAGAAAATAAATACTGATTAACAGAATAATCTTTGGATTTTTATGAAAAACAAAATTTTTAGGAAGCTTTCTGATTTCAGGTGGTGTTGATATCCACATGAGAGGAAAACTTCAGATCACATACTTCGGGCTGATGTTTTTCTTATATGTGAGATTTAAGCAGAATATAATTGCTCAAGAAAACTGTTCCTTGAAGTAGCATGAAAGATAAGAACTTCTGCAACCTGACACGCTGATACTAAATGACGATAAAATTCCAGAAGTCTATTTAATGTAAGTGTCCAGCAATTCCTAGTCTGAAAATCTACCTTTGTTGATGAGAAAGGGCTGTTGGTCACAACAGCCATCATCGTGTAGAAGCTGATGGAAGCTCCCTTCTGGATTATGGATGGTATATTCACAATATTCCCCATTCTCTTCAGGTAAATGTATTTTATCCATGCACCTGTTGGAGACAGCAGAAAATTCCAGAGTATTGCTACGTGCATATATGCCTTAATGTCCAGTGAATCAGAATAATGCTACAGCAGTGTCTTGGACTTCAGTGACTTTTTTTATAGGAGACCTTGTGATTCTTTTAGAAATGCAGCTTATTAAATATGTCAGGATGCTGCAAATTCCTGAATTTGTTAGGAATTTTTTTTTTCCACAAGGAGGAAATTATTGACGAACCTATTGTTTGTAGATCTAAAGTGTAACACCAGGGAAGTCACAAAAAACTAATCTTGAGGAAAACAAATATCGTTGATTTGATTTTCTGTTCATCTGCAGACATAGCAGTTACTTATAAAGAATTCATATTGGAAATAGAAGCAGGTTCTATTCAGGTTGTTAACAGCATGTACAATCTCAGGAAAAATGTATTCTTGAAAGCTTCATATACCTTTTAGAAATTATGAACTGATATTTGACTGATTCATGTTGGCATTTCTTTCATATTTAAGTTGTTATGTAATGAGATGATCCAATACACTAAAACCACTTACTAAGACATGAAACAGAAAACTGAACTTCTTTCCTTGATTGGTTTTTTTACTCACAAAACAGTATGAAAGAAAAATAATAGAGAGAAAATATGATGATCGCTATTCAAGATTACTTCCACTAAAGATGCAAATCACAAGAAAGAATTGGTTGATGATTATTAATGGCAAAAACATTAGCATCATACGAAAAAAGCTTGAAGAGGAAAAGCAGCATTATTGTTGGCCTTAAAAAATAACAATAGTAACCATAAATGAGTGTTTATAACAGAGATATTACAATTATAATACTTATGTACTTTGCAATTAGAAAATCTGGTTCACTAATAAATACTGTATTTAATGGTTTAATTCCTAAGAAATTTGCTGATCTGAATCTATTCCGACAGTGTTGTTATGTCATTAATAGCAGGTGACTCAGACCACCAAAATTCTCAGGAATAAGGCCATTAAGAACAACGTTCTTATTCAATACAGACCTCAAATAAAAAAGCCACTAAAAATAATGACTTTACTATACAATTACATCTTACTTGAGACAATCAAATATTGTAACTTGATTCTTTGGTTAAATGAGAATGAGACACAGGTGATAATACCCCAGCTTTGTAAATCTTTAAAGTGGTTCTGAAGCATTTGTAACTTCAGTGCAAACTGGAGTCACAAGCTCTTCCTGCAAAGGGTGAGTAAGGGAAGATTCTAGCATAGGGATAGAGCTCCAAACATGTATCAATATGGGATCTAGGACTGCTCAGATTTAAAATACTAACTGTGATTTGCCAGAATTTATTCTTCTGTGATTACTCAATCTCTGTGCGTTTGAACAAGAATAATCACTGTTAATTATATATAGCATCAGTAGCAACAAATATGTCTATTTTGACTAGGAACTTCAACCTGGTTTTGTTTGTATTTGGGTCAGTTTGAACCTGCAGTAAAGATTACTTCAGCTTTAGAAATAACTAGTACTACACTGTACTACACTGAACTGCCCATACAGATTAAGTTGGAAAACTGAAAGAACAGGGAAACCTCAAGCACTGAGATCCCAGCTTTACTTCAGGCAGGGATTGTAGCTCATTCTCCTATTACTAGCAAAAGGCTCTGCACTGTTTCAGTGCAGGGTCTCAGGACTCACTAGGGATTGCCTTGGTCAAAGTTGATTTTAGTTTGCTTTATGATTGCAAGTCTCTAGTCATCAGGTAACTACCTAATTTTTTTTCCACTTAGCTCTGCGCTAAATACCATGTATGGCAAAGGTCTAACAAAACATTATCTCTTTATGTTAATTGGGACTGAAGGAGGCAGTTCTGTAACTTTAAAAACTAACAGGTGAAAACAGTAAAAAAAAAAAAAAAGAAACCAAAACAACTTGTGGCTGGAAACCCATAAAGACAAAAGACATAAGCTGACTGGAGTAAAAAATGGACAAAAATAACTTTAAGTTGACCCCAGGCAGTGGATGAAGAGGTTGAGCTGAGAGGTTAAATCAACTATATATTCCCCTGAAGAATTTAGGATGCTGATGAATTGTCCTATTTTTATTTTTTAATTATTTTTTTTTAAGGAAAATAATCACTGTCAACTTCAAGTCTCAGGGGAATACTGGAAGGATGACTATAACAATAAATAGTGATATATTAAAGCATGTTCGATGATCAGCTTGCAGTAAGGTAACGATTATCACATGCTATTAATTCATTGACCTTTGGCACAAATATTACAATTTTATTTATACTAGAAGAAATTTATAGAAAGACAAAAACATGTTATTGTAGATACCATTATTTACGTTACTGCAACATGTACAAATTTCAATAACACAAGTTGAGCCCATGCATAGATGGGAGTTATTTTGACCATGAATCAGAGCTCGGATCTATGGTTCAGTTATGCAGTCCTAAGAAATATTGTTTGCTGGATTTCAGAAGCTGGCAAAGGGATGTTGCAAACAGTTTTCACTTTTCCCAATGCAAAGAAATAAGACTTTTGCAGTACGCTTTAGGTTAAGTTGCACAGTCTCATAACTAACACTGATGACAGACATGCACTGGTCCATCAGCATTGCCATGTTAAACTGCCAGAAGTTGACTGTGTTTGAAATCTGAGAACTGGTATTAATAGGAAGATGGTGCATGAGTTGATGCACACAGGGAGATGGTACAGTGAAAATGTGATAGAGAAATGTGGTTTTTTAACAGCATACTAAAGACATTAGTAAATTATTAAGAAATAATTACTACATAGAATTTAGATAATTGGTTAAACAAAACAAACATTGAAAAACATAATCCAGGGCACTTGCTTCATCCTGGTTTTGCAAAAATTCTAAATAATTAGTTTCTCCTTATATACAAGGGTATTCAAATTACCTTTCAAGTCAGGAAAACTGCTGACAGGTTTTAATAGTGTAGAATACATATTGCCAGCATTCCACTGTTGATTATGCCATTGATTGTGCTCATTTCCTATGAGTTTTTACATTATCTGGAAAATGTAACATTTCAGAAGTTTCTGGAAAATGTCAATCAGTGAACACCACCAAATGACTTCAGTCTATAAAGTGTAGCTGTATCACTTAATGTGATATATCACATCAGATGTAGAACTTCTATTTCAAGAGAAAAAAAAGTTATTAAAAAGTTACTAAATAATTATCAGATAATACAACTGATACTTAGAAGCTCATAAAACAATCTTTTGTGCAGTAGAAGGAATGAATATTCAAGTCCAAGCTGCACTGATATAATAAAAAATGTTGGTCCATAAAAAGTTCTCTGATAATTTCACTCTTCATTAGTGTAACAAATAGAATATCATCACAGATGACTAAATGGAAAAAGCTAGTATTGGAAGGGAAAGAAATGCCATTTCCAAGCCTGTATGGCTTTATTTCAGCCAGTAAATGCAGCACCATAACCCACAGGAAGTACCTAAAAATATCTACTTGGTGCATAGGTAGTACATTAGAAAGTGGATTAAATGGGAGACAATCTTAAAGATTGAAATATAAATTAGGTAGAAATAGGATTACTCATTTACAGAATGGATAAAAATGTTGTCTTAATTTTAGGAATAATTTCAAACAATTGATTAAATTAGTCATGTTTCTAAATAAACATCCTTCTTTCC
>NW_010175478.1:24039-34946 GCF_000695765.1 Mesitornis unicolor
CTGTTAAAGCTTTTGCATTTTCCTGGCTTTTCATCATCTTTAGAGAATGAACAACTTTGTCTCTGCCTACTTAATACTGTCCCAGTGGAATGTGACCTTAAAGTTTTACTGAAATGAAAAAATTGCAAAAATGACAGAATTCTGAGCTAGTGTAATACCAATACAGTTATTCATGCAACATGAATAAATATATGAATGTGTGCATGCAAAGCCATATGGGTCTACTCTAGATAACAGAGCATTTAATTTCTATCTTAAAAGAGGAACAAATCTGAAGGGCCCTCCGGCTATGTGGCTGAGGTTTAGTATTGAGATGTCAATATAACCATCAACCAAGCCTGCCTTTGGGAAGAGGCTACGGTACATCAAAATAATTTCTGGCTTCAGTTTTGGCTTCATTTACATATCACTACAGATATTTTTACCTAAAGGAGTGCATGGAAGTCACATGAGTGACTAGGCTATTTAAGGACTCTGAAATAACCATACTGGCTTGCAGCTTTCCTACCCTAATACTTCCTCGGCTCAGCCAGGAAAGCTGCTCTTTATTTATAACTGCATACAATCTTACCCCTCCAAAATGAATCTTCCTACTAAAATACTGTCTCCTCCAAAAACTGTACACTCTACTTTTAGTGTCTTCTAGTCACCTTAAGACTTCGCCCCAACTCCGTATTAGTCCAGATGAACATGCCATAGAGAACATGAAGGAGCGCCCAAACATACTGAGGCACCGGAGTGTGTCCAGAGAAGGGTAATAAAGCTGTTGAAGCATCTGAAGCACAAGCCATATGAGGAGTGGCTGACAGAACTGGCGTTGTCCAGCCTGGAGAAAGAAGGCTGGGGGGGGACTTTATCATCCTCTACAACTACCTGAAAGGAGATTGTAGCAAGTAGGAGCCAGTCTCTTCTTTCAAGCAACAGGATAAGAAGAAATGGTCTCAAGTAGCACCAGGGGAGGTTCACATTATATATTAGGAAAAATTTTTTAATTGAAAGGGTTATTGGGCAATGGAATGGGCTGCCCAGGGAAGTGGTCAAGTCACCATCCCTGGAGATATTTAAAAGAAGGCTAGATGAGGTGCTTAGAGACATGGTTTAGTAGTGCACAGGTTATGGTTGGACTTAATGATCTCAAATGTCTTTTCCGACCAAACGATTCTACGATTCTATATGCAGATTTCTATGGATCAGATGTCTGGTGAGAATATACTGTTCAGTGCTCATACGTGCTCCGTGTTTTGCATAAGTCACAGGGTATAAATCTGTACATTCTCAACAGCACTAATTACCCAATATTTAAGGCAACCCTCCTGCTTTCTACTCACCCTCAAGTTAATATAATTACCTTCTCCTTCCAGTCACCATATTCTTACTCAGTTCTGTTTCATAGCCTTAACATGTGAAACCCACGATGAATATTTTTGTGGTTAAAAACAAAATTAAAAAATCTTTGATACCTGATTGAATTGTTTGCAGAGTGTCTCAATTGCATAACCAAATACAACTGCAGCTGGCTACATAAACTGTTCTGGCCTACAGGCCTGTGCTAATATTACAACAGCAAAACTATTCAATGATATTTTAAGTATAAGCTAATCACACAACATGTAGGTGAAACACGTTAAAACATTTTTTTTTCAATAAGGTAATGAGACTCTTACATTTTTCCAGCTATTCAAGGGGGAAAATTTGCTGAGGTTAGTTTACAAATACTGGGATTTGCATAGCTCAGAAAAAGAAAGAAATCTCCTGGAATAGATTAAAATATCCTAGACATCTATGTTTCCTCTTTTTGGGTGATTCAGTTCAAATAAAGACCTGATCCTTGATGGGCAAGAATGTAACAGAGCTCTTATTAGAATCGCAAAAGAAAGTCAACAGAATTTGCTGATACTGTAACACTGCTGCTTTTTGTGCAGTGACAATTTCATGTCACTGGAGTTAAGTGGAGCTAACAGGTGTGGGGGAAAAAGCAGAGTTTACTTTTCAAAGAAAAAGAAAAAACAACTCCAAAATTCTTTACTTTTGAATATTGCCTGATCATGAAAACTATGAAAAACTCTACAAGCTCCAAACAGTTATGAATAGCATGCCAATTTAAGGTGAACTCAAACTTGGAAAAGAATTTAATTATTGATCTGAGCTCTGCAATACTTAGAAACAATGTCACAGGAAATTTCATGGAGATAGATTATTATTGCAATGGTAAATGAAAGGAAGCAGAACTCAAGCTATCTCTGCAATTTTCATTATAAAGGTAAAAATCAGAGGGCTTTTGAGAAGAATATTGTAAGGTATTTCAAAGACATTTGGTGAATCAATATCAAATATTTACAAAACACAGTATCATTTAGTGTATCTTACAATACAACACCAAAATTAGAAATTCTCTTTTTTTTTTTCTTTTGAGGAGGGGAGAAGCAGTAGGTGTTGTTTTTTTTTTGTTAACCAGTTACCCCACACATGAGGCATTATGAAAACTGAGTATCAGATACTGGTGTATGACCCCTCTGCACTGACTTTCACTCATTTTAAACGTTTAAATCATTAATTCTTCAGGGTAAAGATTGTGTCTTTGGAAGCATGCTGCATACAGCAGAGCTACTGTCTCAATATCAAGTCCCATCTGTTATTGTCATTTGTATTCCAAAAAAGGGCTTGAAATGGTAATTACAAACAACACTGGTCAGCTTTCACATTTCTGCTAGAATTAGATACTAGGAAAGTAGAGCATGAAACTCTGCCCTGACACTTCTGCAGTATTCACAGGAATCAATGACATTTTTGTATTGGAGAATCAGGATATGCTCTCCTTCAGAGATGTGTGTAGATATGTATGTGCTTGTTTAAAATCCATTTTAAAAGCAAATTAAAAAGCATTTTTACAGCAAATCAAAGCACTATCCCTCCTTCTGTTGTACAAAAAGCAACTCTTCTCCTGCCTCCTCTTTTTACTGGGAAAAGTGCCAGGTCTGCCGGAAGCACAGAGATCTGTAGAAACATGTCATTTCGAATCACAGCTGAAAGGGGCATTGGCCAGGATAGTACATTAGTGAAAGGATGTGCAATACTGGGGAGTCAGGGACTAGAAGTGCAGAGGCAGAGTGAATCCACCACACTGAGAGTTTTGGCTTGACACTGCAACAGCAGATGAAGCTCTGGTCTTGGATTAAACCTTGATATCCATTTCCAAATCTTTAAGGATGAGCCAAACACCTTCTGTCACACATAATCATTCATCTACTCAAGCTTACTCACTCTCATGCATTTATGGGTTATGAAGCCATAAAAGGATTACAGAGGTCATCTAATGTGATCTCCTGGAAAACTCTCCATTTAAACTTTCAAGAGAGGTCAGAGGAAAGGGGAGGACTCTGTTATTTCAAATTCTCAATGAAAGAGGGACCACAAACTGTGTGGTAGATTGTTCCAAAGTCTGATAAAAGGAGAGAGGAAAAAGCTGCTTTATTCCTAGTTTGAACGCGCTTGGCTTCAACTTTCAAATACACACTTCTGATGTATTAAAAATCCTTTATCAAAGCTGTATTTTCCTAAGAGATAATTATAGACCTCTTACTCATTAACATTGCTCTCCTTAGGCCCAGCAGGGTTATTTCTTTGATTTACAACTTCAGTGCCTGTTTTCCATTCTGTTGGACATAATAATTTCAAAACTCAGAAAAGCCCGTCCTGGTTATAAAATCTATCAATTGAAATAAAACACTTTGAATCCATACAGGCTAAGCATGATGCCACATTCAGCCTTCTTCCTTTTCCACATGAGGTAAGCTTGCATTTTATCAAAACAAGAATACACACTAAAAGTAACAAAAGTATAATGAAAAAATAAGAACAATGCTTTATGTGTTTTTTAATCAAAATCATGTTAACATTATAGCTACAGTAGTGCAGTCTATACCAAAAAAATGCTTTAAAACTAGTAAAAAATTCAAAAGCTGAATTCACCTAAGGCAGATGATAATGTTTCTGCAAGTGTATCTGGTTACTTACTTCAAAAGTTATCTCGTACATGTAATAATTTCAATTTAAGACTATGTTACAATCCCCTCCCTTTTCTTCAGTTCACATTTTCCTTCTCTTTCAGTGTGCAAAACATCACTGTCTTATTCAACAACCATTCAATAATTTCATCACTGACAATTTTGTTCCCTATTCACTTAATTTGGCTGGATAGAACAAGCCAAGGCTTTGGCACCCTAGAGCTGGAGGACCATAGGGCAAATGCAGCAGCATATTTTATAGCTCAAGAATATATACAGTATTCCAGAAAATTTATTCAACATTCAGCAAAAACTCCCATGAGAAATACACATAGAGTTCTTTCACTAGCAATAACAAAAGGAAACAACTGCATTCATCATCATTCTTTTTATCTTCCACATACAGTATGTCAGCACACTAGTAGAAAATGAACACAAGTGCTTTTAGTTTGGTTGTCAGTATTATCCAGTTGAACCATAGTTCAAAGAATGCTACAGTGACACATCTAGACAGTTAAACCACCTGCAGTTTGAATTAAGAATGTAATACTATCCTATATAAGCACTGGATGAATTTCAGGTTTCAAATGCACCAACATTTTTTAGTTTGTTTCTGTGATTTGCTTTTATTTTCAATTTCTTATGTAAGAAAGTTATTTTAGGAGCATTCCAAACGTAAGTGAAAGGTTACATTTGTAACCTTTGAACCAAGTGTAGTCTTTGCGGGTAAGAAAAACGACGTTTGACTTGAAATATTTGAGGAGACAAACTGCCTTGTTTTAATGCAAAACTATTAAGAAAAAATACATATATAAAAATACTGTTATTTTGGTCCAAAATGGAAATCCTGCAATAATACTATATTTCACTATCAGATTATCTGGAGTAAAAATTCTTAATTAGCCAGCCAGAAAGATGGTATCTCATATCTTAATCAGCACAGAGAAATTCTGAGTTTATGTAAGGAAATTAAGAAGACAATACTTTGTTTTTCCATTCCATTTAATTACAGTTCTTGTTCCCACTACAACTGACTTTCTTCATTGTCATATTGTAATCTTTCTCTACTCAACTAACTTTTGTAATAAAACATGAAAACTGGATAACAAAATGGGAAAATGGGCTCAATTTGTACTTACTGACTACTTGCTTTGTGTGAGGAAAAATATAAGAAAAGAGAAAAATAAAAAAAAGAAAACAAAAACAAGACAGAAGTGAGAAAAACGGAACTTTAGAGTATTCAGGGTTTTTTAATTTCAGTTTTCTGTAAGCTCTATTGCATTTTTTGAAATACTGGAGAGAGTCCATATATAGTCCAGAAGGGCTATGAGCATCCATTATGATCAACATGAAATTGAAACCCTTAGTAGGAATTATGTATGAAAATATATGCCTGATGAGATGAATTACCTTTCAACACTTTATTGTTTTTTCCTTTGGGTGTTTTTTGATTGGTTTTTTGTTTGTTTGTTGAGTTTTTTTAAATTAAAATTTAAACTTCCCACATTTCTCATTACATTGGAAAGTGGCAATTCCTTCCAGTTCCAGGGGAATCTAGACTTAATCTCTCTCTAAATTAATTTTCTGCTTACAAAAAGAAGATTAGCCAGACAATACATATTTAGATACTTTAGACATTAAAGGCTGATTTACCTTGTCACCTTGAGAAAAAGTTATTCCATCAATGGCCCTTTTCCAAGTAATCTCTGGGATAGGTTCTCCTTCTGCTTCACAGATGAGGGTGGCTTTCCCATTCTCAAATGTGGTTTCATTTTTAAGTTGTATTATTTGAGGCTGTACTGTTAAAAATACAAATTACATTACTCATCCTGCACAAAGAATGCCATGTCAAAATCTATATTCTAATCTACTTTTTTGTTAAAGCACATTCATGGAAGTTTTACTTAGGATTAACTAAAGTTTTAACATATCCATGTATAAGAGCAATCAAGTTTTCTGACTTCAAGTTGCACAACAACCATTTCTGCACGTCTGATAACCTGGACTCCTGGCTCAGCATTGCTGACACCCCCAGGGCTGGCTGGATAAGGTCCTGGCTGATGAGTCTCCTGTCCTGGTGTCTGTGTCTGTGTGCTTTGCTCCTAGCTAGCTGTCTCTTAGGGACCAGTCAGTCCTCACTACTCTCTGGCACTTCAGGAATTAAGCGAAGATTCAACTATTCCATAAAGATCACCAACTATTTTAAAGGAGATTGTAGTTAGGTGGGTGTCATAGAATCATAGAATGTATTGGGTTGGAAGGGACCTTTAAAGGTCTAGTCTATCCCCCTGCAGTAAGTAGAGACAATGTTACTAGATCAGGTTGCTCAGAGCCTCATCAAGCCTGACCTTGAATATCGCCAGGAATGGGGCCTCCACTGCCTCTCTGGGCAACCTGTCCCAGTGATCTATCACCCTCCAGTTGAAGAACTTTTTCCTAATATCCAACCTAAATCTACCCTTTTCTATCTTAAAACCACTGTCCCTCATCCTATCGCTACATGACCTAGTGAACAGCTCTTCCCCAGATTTCTTATAGGCACCTTTCAGATACTGGAATGTTGCTACAAGATCCCACCAGAGCCTTCTCTTCTCCAGGCTGAACAATCCCAAATCTCTCAGCCTATCTGTGTAGCAGAAGCGCTCCAGCCCTTTGACCATCTTTGTGGCCCTCCTCTGGACCCACTCCAGCACTTCCATGTCCTTTTTTTGTTGGGGGCTCCAAAGCTGGATGCAGTACTCCAGATGAGGTCTCACCAGAGCAGGGTAGAGCGGCAGAATCACCTCCCACGATCTGCTGGTCACACTTCTCTTGATGCAGCCCAGGATGTGGTTGGCCTTCTGGGCTTCAGATGCACATTGGTGGCTCATGTCCAGTTTCCCCTCTACTAGTACCACCAAGTCCATTCCCTCAGGGCTGCTTTTGAGCACATAATCTCCTAGCTTGCATTGGTAACAAGGATTTGGGGGTACTAGTAGATCCAAAAGAGGAAATGGCCTCAACTTGTGTCAGGGTAGGAATAGAGTGGATATTTGGAAAACTGTTTTCACCAAAAGGGTTGTCAAGCATTGGAAGAGGCTGTCCAGAGAAGTGGTGGAGTCACTACCCCTGGAGTTATTTAGAGGACATACAGATGTGGAGTTTTGGGACATGGTTTAGTGTTGAGTTGGCAGTGCTAGGCTAATGGTTGGACTCAATGATCTTAAAGGTCTTTTCCAAACCAAGCAATTTTATGATTTTATTTTTCTATCCTGCACCTGGGCAGGAATAACTCCTGCAGCCTTGGTGCTGACTGGCTTGAAAGCAGCTCTACAGAGAGGGCCCAGGGGGTGGACAAGAAGTTGATGATGAGCCAGTAATTCAGCCTTGAGTAAAGAAGGCTCAAGGGATCTTAGTCATGTTTATAATACCTGATAGAGGTGAGTACAGATAGAGCCAGAATCTTCTCAGTGATGCCTGGTGACAGGAAAAGGTGCAAGGGGCACAAATTGAAACACAGGAAGAGGAAAAAACTTTTGTACTGAAAGGGTTACTAAACAGCAGAACAAGCTGCCCAGGAGACTGTAAAGTTTCCATTCTTGAAGATACTCAAGACTCAGGGAGACATGGTCCTGAGACACCTGCTCTGACTGACCTTGCTCTGAGTAGGGGGTTGGTCTCCAGAAGTGCCTTCCTGCTTTAGAAATTTTTTGATTCTACGATAATCTGTATTTGTATTCAAATACAAAATATTCAGAAAAAAATACTTATACTCTTGGGCTTTGATCTTTAGCAATATCTAACTGCCTTACACAAATTACTGAATTTAACAAAATCCCTTGATAATAAACATATTGTACTGGTATAAACATTACTGAGAACTGAACAGTCCTCCAAAAGTATTCATAGTTATTTACTGAGTAAATTAGCAGTAAGATACATTTTTAAAAGTCCAGATATTGTTGCATTCTTCAAATCATTCCACTTTATAGCCACAAGTACACAGCAGCTACAGCTCTCAATCTATACTGTACCTTGTCATGTTACTTACATATGCAATACAATTTCTGGTTACATATGAATACTTTTATTTAGTGGACTTATCTGTACAATATCATACAAGAATTCTTGTAGAACCATGCATAGAATATTACTCTGTTCCATGGCAATCAAGTATCTTAATAAAAACAGCTTTGATTTTATATATTTGCTCACATACAATCATTAATAATTTTCTTTGAACCTATCCACTTTACACACTGATCCCACTGGAAAAACTAGTATATATTCATGTAAGAAGAATAAGATTCAATATGTTTACACCCAAAAGCAGTGAATTAAGTTCGTATGACTGATTTAAATTTTGGCAGTTCTGGCAACATCCTCATCAACACAGTGTCAATAGACCTTGTTCAGATAAGATTGCTCAGGAATTTGTTGACCACTAACTTGAAAAAAGCCAAGAGATTGCACTATGCTGGTGAAACAGGCTGTGTAGTGCCTGACTGTCCTCATAGTAAAGAATGTTTTCCTTATATATAGTCTCCTTCTTAAACTTATGACCACTATTTCATTTATTGGGTTGGCAAAAAATAATTGCGTTTTTTTGCTGGGTAAATGAAAGGTGAATTTTTCATGGGAAACAAAAGCTTTACTGAACAATATATTGTCCATTTTGTTCAATTACCTTTTGCCATCTTTCAGGCAAATTCATCATTCCATGCTCAAATAAGTTTTTATCTTTTTTGGCAAAAAACTGTTCCAAGAATTATTTGATCCTCATCAGCAGTGAAGGTTTTACAATTCCAAGTGTTTTGTAAAGAACAAAAGAAATAGCAGTTTGATGGTGCCAGGCCTGGAGAATATGGTGAATGTGGTAATACACCCCATCCAAGCTGCAACAACTTTTGATGAGTGACCAAACTTGTACGCAGTCTAGCATTATCATGGAGAAATACACCACCTTTTCTACTCACCAATTCTGGGTGCTTCTGTTTGATGGCATCATTTAATTTATCCAGCTGATGACAGTACACATCTGAAGTAATGGTTTGGGTCCTTGTAAGCAACGCAAATTACACAATACCTTTGAAATCCCACCAGACTGGCAGCATAACCGTCTTTTGGGGAGTATCTGCTTTGGAAGTGCTTTGAGCTGGTTCATCATGCTTGCTCCATGATCTTTTTTTGTTCATCGTTACAGCAGATGATCCATTTGTCATTGCCTGTTATCATACGCTTCAAAACTGGGTAATTTTCCTCACGTTTCAAGAGAGAATTGCAGGTGTCAGTGTACTTAGTAAGATGAAATTTTCTGAGCTCATGTGACACCCAAATATTGAGCTTCCTAATGTACCCAAGTTGTTTTAAGTGGTTTTCAATGTTTGATTTAGAGATGATAAGATTATCAGCAATCTCTCATGTCATTAAATGCCAATAGGATTCAATCAATGCCTTGATTTTGTTGTTACAAAGATCGATTTGCCTTACTGAGCATGGTGCATATTTCACATCCAAATCTCTGAATTGAAATTTAGCAAACCAATTCTGACACTGGGGTAGTTTTAAGGCATCTTCACTATACACATCACATAACTTTTAATGAGCTTGCACAGCATTTTTTCCTTTTCAGAGGTAATACAGCAAAATATGACAAAAATGTTCCT
The DNA here is from genome assembly GCF_000695765.1 of Mesitornis unicolor. Classification (NCBI taxonomy): domain Eukaryota; kingdom Metazoa; phylum Chordata; class Aves; order Mesitornithiformes; family Mesitornithidae; genus Mesitornis; species Mesitornis unicolor. The sequence goes on from NW_010175478.1 coordinate 33,689, forward strand.
TTTGATTTTCTGTTTTGAAATCAACACTAAATAAATGCTAACAAAATCATGCACTTGCTTTTTTCTAAAACAAGTTTGAACTGTCAATTTTCATGTTATATAATGAATTTGTGGTTTAAAATTAAGTTATTTATGTTTTTATACATGTATTTCCATTTATTTAAAAAACCCACAATTGCTTTTTGGCCAACCCAATATAACTACTGTCTCAGAGATGCTGCATTCAGCATCACCAAGAAAAATAATAAAACCAGGTTCAAACTTGCTACATCCAGATATATCACCTACCTCTCTTTTATCCATTCCCACCACACCATTCTTGGTAACATTTCTCATTCTTTATCTCCATACTCCTTCTGTTGCTTGCCTCCTGTCTGCTCATCCTTGACTATTACATATAATCTATTGCAGGTTTACTGCATAGAGATGAAAAACAACTAATGTTTTACCCAACAAAAACCTGAACTAATATTCTGCTTAATTAAGATATAATATACAGTGAGTGACATGGGCAGAAAGAAAATTCCCTGAGTGATCAGGAGCTCTTGAAATGTCAACTGGATGCTGCTTTATTGAATACAGTAGAAGATAGTAAGCAAAGCATTACAGCAGAACATCAATTTGGCTGAGAAAAGTTGGAACTCTCCTTAGTGGTATAACAAGGTATGTTAGTTGAAAAATGCAAAAAATAACTTGAGATAAAACAACTCTGTTAAACTCCAAAATAACTTCATTTATTACTCTCACTTCAGGATCATCCAAACATTTATGAAATATTTTACGTGATACTCAGGTTCTTTCCTTTGGTATTACATCATCCCTAGAAACAAGAAAAGACCTGTAGCAAATATACCACTCTTAACAAAAAAAAACAAACAAACAAACAAACAAAAAGGATCATACATAGTATTTTATGTCAGAAATTTGCAAAATTTTGAACTACATTATTTTCATCAGAACAAGAAGATTTCCGCATCTGGACAACATGACAAACAATAATTATCTGCTCAAGACGATGCATGTTCTAAACCATATAACTAATACTGTTTAATTTTTATCTTATGACTCATGTACTGAATTTTTTTAAGGCTTTCTTCAAATGGATAACTACAAGATAAAAAGTTTTAGCTTGACATTTTAGACATGAGCAGCTGACATTTAAAGGAATAAGCAGTGATTAATCATCAAATATATCTAGCTGACAGGTATTATCAGAAAGAAGAGAGCTCATATCACAGAATCACAGAATCGCTCGGTT
>NW_010175479.1:0-31028 GCF_000695765.1 Mesitornis unicolor
GGACCAGGAGAACAGAGAGGTGAGGCCAGTGGCACTGGGTCACATCCAGCTTGACGAAGATGCTGGTCCTGTGCTTTCCAGTTACTTAATTTTGCCAAATATTCTAAGACTGTCCAGAACTATTCTTGCCATATGTGCTGGGATGCTTCAGAGGGATGCTATTCCCAGGTTTAAAAACATATATATAATATAAATGATATATAGTAGTATATATTCTAACATAATTATTAGAGCCTATTAAAAATATATGATACAATACATATATAGGGGTTGCAGTGGCAACTGTCAAAATGTGAATAGTAGCTACTTGTAGGGAACTATGTTATTGTGGGATTTCTCACTATTACTCCTATATTTTGTTTCAGAATGTCTGGGCCTTGTTTGCTGAGAACAGTTTCCCTCCTAACGCTTTTGTGGCTGTGTTGCACCACTTCGTCCAAGCGGGCCAGCATAAAAGAGCTGATGCGCAGCAGAGGGTTTACGCCCTGCACGCGGCTGGCTTGTACTTCTTACTGATGGAAATCCCAGGTGAGTGGCAGGACGTGCCTCTTTATTGCTGGAGAAAACATCATTCGGGTAAAATGAGCTTTCATTTATAAGAATCCCAGGTGGAGCACGCGATGGCTTTTGAACTGTTCGCTTGATCTCCCTGAAGCCCTTGGACAGCCGTCTGTTTAGCTGTCAAAGCCAATGGAGAGATGGCAAGATGATTTGATGCTCTCTCTGTATTTCGTCTGGAAGATTTCTGATGTTGTCTTTTCTGGGCAGGCAGCATAGCTAACCAGCTGTTCCATCAAGTGATGTTTGATAAATGCCTTCAGACCCTGACCAAAAGTTGGCCTCAAGAAGCAGATCTGATGAGGAAAAGAAAGAAGACGAACACTCAAAGCTCTCAGAACAGCACAAGAAGAAACAGAAAGAAGGGAAAACCGTGCAGGAGTAGCAGTGTAAGATGTTTGTGTCATCTCTTCAGATATAAATCTCTCTTAATATGCAAGTTGTTGGCAAGCTATTTCACTCCTAGGTCAGTCTGATCCTCTTCCTCTTTTTGACCCTTTTGTAGTTATTAACCTTTTATACAGCTCTGCTCTTCATCCTCTACCTATTACTAAGAATTTTAGAGGTCTGATGATTCAACATTAGCTGCTGACTAATAGAAAAATATACAGCTTATTTCTCTGTGGCATATTGTTAAGAAAGATTAGTAACAGAGGGAGAAACTGATTTATATCAGCTTCTTCAAGAGACCTTCAAGTTAGCTTGCAAATGGCATTTGAGTTTCCTTGCCAACTTACTGATGGGAAGTTAAGGGCTAAAATGCTTTGGTGAGCTGTACTCAGCTGCTTGTTCTAATGTTTGTATGGATTTTTTTAAATGGGACTGAGGATTATGCAGCAGAAATCCTGAGAGAGCATTGATGCCACAGGAAATCAGAGATCAGGCAGTGCTGTGGGACAGGGTGATGCTTTGTCTGTCTTCTACCAATACAGATAGACGAGATACTGGAAGAGGAGGAGGATGAAGAGGATGAAGATCGTGAAAATGTTTACTTTTCAACCGACGATCTTCTTCAAGTTCGCAACGCGATCTTCCTCCTTTTGAAAAACTTCTTAAGACTTCTACCCAAGTTCTCCCTAAAAGAAAAGCCTCATTGTGTGCAGAACTGCCTGCAGGTAATGAGATTCAACTCAAGGAGCCTTATGTCCCCTAACACAATGCAGAGCCCTCCCCAGCCTGTGGGCTCTAGGGCCTTCTTACATTCTGCTTGAAGGGGGAGATAGGGTGATTTGAAAGTTAGCCTCAAGTTCAGACCTGCACGTCTTCCCCTCTGGCGAACTGACTAAGCTTGGCTTTCTTTCCTTGCAGATCTTTGTTGAACTGACAAACTTGGAGCCAGTGGTGCACGAGTTCGAGTTTTCAGCAGCAATGTGAGCAAATGGTTCTTCATGTTTATATACAATGCTTTAAGCAAGTAAAGCGCTTGATGCTTTTGTTGTTATTATCCTGTATATACACAAGTGAAAGCAATGATTTCTTTCACTAAAGATAACTAGAACGTGTTCCACCTAGCCAACAGTAAACAACATTTAGTACATAGTGAGTGTTTTCCAGTCAATGAGTATGTTTAGTTGTAGTAAGTATTTCCCTGAGACTTGAAGACATCTCTTTGCCTTGTATTGCTTAGGAATGTTAACAAAGCCAAGTATGTTCCTGAGCTGGCCTATCATGGACTGCGGTTGCTGTGTTCCCCTCTACATGAAACAGAAGAAAATAAGGTTGGACAACATCTTTAAAATTCTCACTGATGGATTGAATAGGAGTAGTTGTTTCTTTCCTTCTCTGCATACCGCTTTTGCCTGATGTTTTTTACTTATTACATCAGTTTTATTTATTTATTTCTGATTTATTTTCTCTGTGTGTGTGCGTGTCTTTGGTGGGTCAGAGGAAAGCAGCTTTCTTCCACTCCAGTCCTTATTTGACTTGTGTGATGATGCATTTCATGATCATTGCATTCTGTGCTCTGGTGACTCCTGTGGCAAATGAATCGACAGCAGAGCACGGCTACAGTGGCACTGGATCTCTAGATCTGAAAGAGAATTCCAGGTTACTGCATTTGTCTGGAGTTTCCCTGTTCCCTGCTAGGTGGAGCTCCAGCACTGCTTGGGAGCTGCTGTGGCGCTGAGCTGCAGCAGTGAAGCATGATGGGGCAGTGCTGTGCACAGATGATGGTAAGCAGGGCTGATTCTCATTCAGAGAAGATCCTGTCACCGTGGAACATCCAGTTCGGCCAGAAACGCGTCTGCAGCTTTACATTTTTATTTCGTTAAATTTTCAAGGGCAATGCGTCATCTCCCAGTCACCTGTGTTTGCAAGTCTCTCTAAACCCATCTGAACTTGGTTGGAGCTAGCAAGCCAGGGCATTAGCAGCTGTCTAGTCAGGAAAGCCTGAAGCTTACTACTCGCTTACCTGACATATATCTGAGTGTCTGCCCGGCTTTAGCAGCTTCAGAGCTGTGTGTTTCAGCCTCCTTGGTTTCTAAGTGCAACACAAGCTTTTCAGAATGTCTTATGCGCATGAACCTGACAATAACCTTTTCTTTCCAGGTTCTTCATCGTGTCTTCCAGCAAATCCTCAATGTCATTCTCATGCTGGAAAGTGGCGCGAGTTCCAAACGCTCGGTCCTTGCAATCACGTCGGCTGTGATCGGTGCCAGGAATCTGGCTGTGAAGTTCATCAGGTGAAGTACAGAGCTCTGGCACTACCCTTCCTGGGTATGTCTGCTCTTTCTCCTGGCATGTCTTTGCTGTGCTGTTTAGTTGATAAAGGGAGGAGACAAACTGGCACTGACTGAGGTTGTTTGTGCAAATGAGGTTTAATTAAAATGTCTGTGATGGGAATTTACTGAACTTGCTGACGGAAGAGAAGGAAGGTGCTGTTTGACAGAAAAATGGCAATGAGTGAAGGGATCTACCTTCTCTATTTTGCTTTGTGTCAGTCTTTCAGGTCTTGCAGTTTACTACAAAGTATTGTAAAAGAAATAAAAGATTAATATGGAGCTCATTTCTCCTTAGATCTTTGCTTTCTCCTGCTCAAAGATAAGTTTTGTCTATATTTATTATTCCCCTGTGTGGGGATCCACATTGGAAAGTGTAGTTTGTGCAGAGATCCCCAGACAACATATAGTAAGTAGACAAAATAAAGAAGCTTTTCATGTTGTCCTTCTTTTAGTATTGAAGAAACATTTTTGGCCTGCAAAGTCAGGTTAATGTAGAAAGTAAGTAAGTCTGCTCTCTGACCATATCCTGTTGCACCAGTGCTTGTGATTCCGAAACACACACTTGTCCTGACTTTTGAAATGTATTCCAAAAGGAATGTTCTTTAACTTGATTTTTGCTCTAAAACCAGCCTTATTAAAACAGCATCCTTTTCTTCTGTGCAGTTCTCTAGTAGATGAGCTGAAAGAAGAGGTTTTTCCTGTTCTTCGAGTATTACTGCAACACATCTGCACCAAGGTATGCCAAGCTTTGTTGCATCTTGAGGTGTAGAACTTACGTGTGGATACACTGCTGTATCTGTCATAGTCAGAAAATGCATTTTCACAACGTTTTGTAAGGATTGAAAGCATTTTAATCATTTACAAATCTCTTGACAGCCTGATTGTGCTGAAGTAGTGACCAAGGAAGCTGTGAATATTCTCCCACTCATTGCTGAATGTGATCCTATCGCCCCATGAAATAAAAAATATTTATCTTAAGCCCTGAAATGCCATTCCAGCTTCTAGAGCACAGTGTCAAAATATCATATCGTGCGACTGGCCTTGTTTTTCAGGTCCCTGATAAGACTGATTATCGCACATATGCCGCACAGGCCTTGGTGAATTTGCTGATCAAACTCCCTTGTAAAGAGTTTGCTGACTTCATCGCTTGGCTTTATAAATACTCACGCAACACTAAAGTAAGTTGATGTGCCAGGGTTCAGATACAGCAGTATTCTGAGGATGAAGGGCTCAATATCAGTAGTGAACAGCACTGTTGTTGTTAGGGATACCCAGAGGTGGGTAAACTGGGTAGGCAATGCCTGTGTCTGTGCTCACACTGACAGAGCACCTCGTGCGCTTTTTCTTCCAAACAGACTGCGTACAGAGTGTTTGCTCTCGATGTAGCTGTAGCCTTGTTGGATGTGCCAGAGAGGAACTCGGACAGCTCCTTGTCCCTGGATCAGCAGAAGTTCCTAAAGCATAAGTTTTTAGTGCAGGTCATGGTGTTTGGACGGTGTTCAGACAAAGCACCTGCGGTCCGTAGCAAAGCTTTAAGTAGCTTTGCCCACTGTCTCGAAATGAAAGATGCTTCTACCTCGGAGACCATCCAGGACTTACTACAGAGCTGTAAGTATTCCGGATGGATTAGGTATTTCTTGAACTTTCTGGGGAATAATTACTGAGAAATGCGAGAACTGCTTGTCAGGAACTTAAAAACCTGCACATGGTTTCCTTGTGTATTGCGCCATAATGAGAAGTAATAGATGAGTCTTGTTACTCGTGAAGCCTTCTATTTGGAAGGGATTTATTCTTGGATATTGATTCTAAATAGATTTCTCCGTGAGATAACTTTGAAGGATATTTACAGATGACTGAAATTGCTCATTAAAGAAGAAAAGTTCATTCTTGCCTGACAGTAGATTTAATCTCGAGTTGCCTTTTCCTTCTGCTGAGTTGTTTTGTTCGTGATTGGCATTCTGCACTCCCTCAGGTGTGGTAAAGGCCAGATGGCACAATTCAGAAGTATGCACATAGCATCCTACGGTTAGATTACTTGCCTGCAAAAATTTGGAATGACAGCATATCCGGAATTAAAATACTTTGTTTAATTTCTTTTTTAATTTCTTTTTGGCAGCCTCTGACCACACAGAGTTGGAAGCAAACACAAACACTGCGAGTTCGACAGTCAGTGCAGAAGGTATAGAGTCATTCCCCTATAGTAAGACTCAGGCTTTTCTTGGCATGCCATTCTCTAAATATATACTTATCTGTAAAGCTTAGGGCATGCATGGGGCTCTCTCTTTAACAGTGAACCATCTTGCTGGGTGAACATACGCCTTTTTTATTCTTCAGTTTTTCACTTTCCTTTCAGCTATGTCCAGCCATCCACTGAAGACCTTACCGACTTTCAAAACTATTGAGTTGACAGACAGCAGTGATACTGCTGTGCTTGATGGTAAGTCAGAATTACACGAGCCTTTTCAGAGAACTTTTCAAAACTTAATTGAAATTAGACTTTCTGAAGCGTATTCGTTGTCCGTTTTTCAAGGAAAGTGGAGACAGCTTTCTGTAGAGCTGTTAAAAAACACTTCTGGGTGATGAAGGGGGTGGAAGTGCCAGCCAGGAAGAAATACTATTTCCACTCAAGTCTAAAAAAATACATTTAATCTTAAAATACCGATATTCGTTCGTACTAATGTGATGGCAACACTTGTTGAAAAGCAGGTAATTTATTCTTTCCAAAAAAGGATGGCAGTTGATGTAGGATGCGATACTTGTAACTCCATAAATTTAAAGGTAATTAAATCTCTTGGTCCAGTGCACAAAGACCTAATATATTTTTGGTACATAAAGCACAGCACCTTCCACTGGCACTGTTATGTAGGAAAGCATTCCCTTCTCTGCAGCATCAGGTATTGGCTGGAGTTGAAAGCAAAGTGTGAGGTTAAATGGGCTGATGTGGGATGGCAAGCAGCTATTTCTAATTTGTTGATAGCATGAGATCAGCGTGTAAGGTGGCTTTTGAGGCCATGATGTTCCTCCTGTGAGTCTCTTCCTTTCTTTTCCTCTTCCATGTGAAAGCTTTTCTTCCCAACCTTTAGGCCTCTGCCAGTATCTTTGCTTTCAGTTCTTGCTGCTCACCTCTCTTGAACTGCTGACAATTCAATTCCCTGGCTGGTTCACATCCTGCGTTTGTGTCTTTGTCACACGTCTCATGCTGCTCTTCACATGAATCTCTCTCCCTATCTCCATGAGCCAGGCTCCAGTCTTCTCCATTGAGAGCTTTCTTTTACAACATTTCACTGATAAATTTCATTAATCTGCTTTCTCCGATAGAAACGTCCTCCGGGACACGTCAGGTATTGTGTATTCCCTGTTCAGTTGCTGACTCCTTGTGGCAGAGGATGCCTGGTTTTGCATCTGATACCCAGCTGAGCATATACTTGGCACTTGGCAAAACAAATTAAGAGAAGGATTGGATGAAAAAGGCCTGTCTGGAGCTCAGGAGGAGAGCTGAAATACAGGCCCCTCTGAGCCAGTCAAGGTGCATTAGCAAAGCTGTCTGGCACACGCTTGTGGTTTGGCTTGTGCCTGTGCTAATTTTGCACTTCTACAAGCAGCTCGCATTTTAGAAGCGAAATAAATCTTCGCTGAGGATAGCCAGAACGTGCTAAATGCACAAGGGCAAAGATGAGAAGGGCAGGGATAATCTGCAGGGTGCACTGCAGAGTTACCACTGCCCAGCAGTATAACAACATTTATGTTCCCTTGATAGTTCTCAGTCATTTAGAACTTGGGTTCTTTGTTTGGTTGGTGATTTGTTTGGCTTTTTTTCCCCCCCTCTTTTCTATGTCACTGGGAGGAAAATCAATGTCAGCTGGCAAAGCGTGATTATTTTAGCAGATCTGATCACCTTCACAAGAGCTGGGCTATTTCCATGACAAAATCTTGCAATGAAAAGGTTCTGCCAAGCTGCTATCAGGAGGAAGATGCAATCTTCAGTTAGCTGCCTGTTAAGAAAGCGCAGATCAAAGTCCCTTAGCTTCCCTTGGTAAAAATACATTTCCAAACTACTTTTGCTTAGTTCCCTGTGACTAATCCTGTTTCTTAATGGCAACAGAGTGGATCTCCACATTAATTGCTCTAAATAGCAGATCTCCAAGTTTGGCATGTATTTGGGAAATGTTAATGCTGTAACAAATCTAACAAACAGCAATAAATAGGAACCTTACAAGCAGTGGTAAAATGCTTGAAATCAGTATTGCCAGCTTGTCTGTAGTCCATCTGAATGAGTCAAAAGGTGAGAAATAGTGGCTCTGTGTATCTAGTTGTATTAACTATCATCTCAGTTATGCATTTTTGCTGAGAACGTGCAGCAATAAGTATGAATATGCCTATGAAAAGTAAAATCTGAGGCCTAACATGACATTTGGGGAGGGGAAACGTGTTCTGGTGTCACTGTAGACTCATGGTGCCGCTACATAGCAGTGTTGGTAATTTCTTTGTATCGTGGTTTTGGATAGGAAAAGAAGTCATGGCCCTGCTGAGGCTGAGAGCTTGTGATGAGAAGCCCAACGTGAGGAAATCTGCTCTCCAGGTACGGTGTTTTTCCCCCTTCTCCAAAAGGTCTTGCTTGCTAATTCCTGATAAGTAAATAACGCAGGCATGATGATGGAAAATTTTTCTAGTACTCTTGCTGGCATTCTCTTATTCCGTCATTTAGACAGAGAGGCTCTTTTTCAAATGTCAATAGGCATTTCAATTAAGTGACTTCCTTAGAAATTGAAGCGTATTAGCTGCTTAGTTTGTTCTGACCTTGTTAACAAAGAGCTTAGGTTATATCCAGCCTCTTTGGAAAGAATGCGTTGCCTTGCTCGCTGCTCAGTGTTTTTAATGAAGTCATTAGCTTTTAAAGAGGGATGCTTCAATGAAAACTTCATCGGTTTAAAGACCCCGCGTCTGCTGTTGACTGCCTTCCTCCCTTGGTCCTTCTCACCCCAGCTCTTCCCCCTCAGTTCACGCGCTGATTTGAGCTGTAAAGTGAAGGCTTTGCAGTTAATTTGTTTTGAAGCTTTTTAAGACAGAGAAAAATCCCCCCTTCCCTCTTACCAGGTAAAAGATAGGATTCATACAAAGGCCACGTTATTTTCAAGGGGAAATTGTGACATTGACTCTATCCAAACGTTGTTATCAAATCAGAATGACTGCAAGGGTGCTTTCATTCTACGTCTGCGGTTGTGCTCGGCGCTCATAAATTGTTCATGTGATTTTTCCCTCTCGGTGAGATAAATTAATCCGTAGTTAAAGCTGGTAGGGGGTAGATTGTATTTTTGATTTGCTACCCGACGCGCGTGGCCTGTGTTTCCAGCGCAGCTCTGATGTGACTCGCAGGTCCTTATGAACATCCTGAAGCACAAAGTGATCCCTTGCACCGCAGAAGATTTGTCCACGCTGCAGGATCGGTGCCGGGACCCCGCGGTTTCGGTGCGGAAGCAGGCCTTGCAGTCCGTAACGGAGCTCCTTGTGGTGAGAACAAGATCGGGAGCCCTTGGGCAGACCTGAGCTGAGCAAACTGGGGCTTAAAAGGAGGAGGAAGCAGACCAATGTGGTACACATCAGTTCATTCAGTGGATTTCATTTCAGGACTGTGTTTTAATTTCTTTCCTTGCCTTTTGACTTGGAAGTCATGACTCATTCTTATACATACTTGTGATTTATGTAGGATGATTCCAACTGGTGGAAACGTTTCTTTGCCTGGCTGTTGATTTATGTGTCACGGAGAAAATGTTTATGTTGCTGGCCTTCTCAAGTTAAAAAAACCACCTGAATCACTTTACTAAGATGTAATGTGCAGATGATAGCACAGCAATATTTTCCCTTCTTTTCTATTTATTCACAGAGGGTTAGTAACTTAGGCTTGGAGCACAGGGTTTATATTAAGCAAAGCTCTTTTTTTTTTTTGTGCTGCGTGTTAAATCATCTGCTGTACGGCTTTATTGCAGCACTGTTATAATTATTTATAGGCCTTCAAAACAAAGTATTACAGTACTTTAGCAGAAGCACCAGGTAGTTTGATCATTGATATGTCAAGGAGATACGGGTTACCTCATCTCATGTGCTGCCACATTGCAGTATGCTGGGCTTTATTAAAAGTTGTTTCCAAAGTTAGTAGTTGAATCTGGAGGTTTCTAGGCTGATCTTACCCATGCAGATAGGATCCTAGAAATGATTGAGATGTGTTTCTCTCAGGCTCAGCACGATAACGTCCTAATACAGAAGGCCTGGTTAAACGGAGTGGTGCCTGTTGTGATGGACGGTGAAAATACTGTCCAAGAAAAGGCCTTGGATTGCCTTGAACAGGTCTTGTTGCAACACATCAAGCATTGCAACAAATCCAGGAGTGAAGCTGAAAAGCAGGCTCTAGCGTGGGACCTCCTCACCCTCTTGACTTCAGAATGCCGGGAGCTGAAGTAAGTGCATTTGTCCCTTCATTGCTGGCTCTGCTGGCTTTTCCATAGCCCCATCGGGTGTTTTTATTGCCTTTTTTATGTTAGCATTCAGGCATGAAATCCAGATATGTTTTTTTTTTACTTTTAATCCCGTTAGAATACGCAACTTTTCCCTTACAGAAGGAAATTGCCCGTTGACTGGAGGACTAAGATAAGAGTACGAGTCGATCCTCTCGGCGCTCATTCACTGTGTGGCCACAGACCATTAGGTGTCATAGTTTACATCTTGTTTAAATGCATGTGCTGTCTGTTGTGCAAGGACAAGGAGCTAAATGTATTGGGGTTTATTGTAAAGCTATTTGAATTGTCTGCTTGAAGCAGTCAGTATAAGTGGATGTTACTGCTAGAGATGGAAACCATCGTGTTGTGAAGGGCATGTGTTGCCCTGCCAGTTCCTGGGACAGAGGAGCTGTCGAGCATGGACAAGTTGGCAGCTGGTGAGGAGAGCACAGTTCTCCTTTGCATCGAGTATTTTCATTTGCTGCTCTTGTTACCTGTGCTCTCTCCCTGAACTTGGCTGTTCACGTACAGGAGTGTTGCATGCTGTTCTCGATGTGTTGATAGCAGCATGAATATTTAAGTCAAATGGAGGTGTTCTGATGACAGAAGTAAGAGAAGATATATAAAGAAAGGAGAACGTTGGCTTTTATTAATGCTGATGTACAATATGTTACTTGTCTTATGACAAATAGAACTATTCTGCCTTTTGCAGAACAGTGTGGGAAGAAGCAGGAGAAATGGGATGACACACAGTATGACAAGGACACAACATTGATTAAAGACAGCTGTATGTTTATTAGTCAACAGGGCATAATAGCTTAGAAATAGAAAATGAGATACTGGTTGTGCTTCCTTGCCAATCTGCAGAGCTGTCAGTGTTCTAATTTGGGCTATTTTAGAACATAGTTTGCAGTTTCGTGGCACCTTCTTCATGACCCTGATAAATCTCGAAACTCTTTCAACGTGAAGTAGGTAACTAGGGTTAAACAGAAAAATGAGCAAATTACAGTGCCCTAACATCACTGCATCCTGTCCTGTTGAGGATATTAAATAACAACTACTAGAAATCTTGTGTTATAGATTGCTGAAATTGTATTTTCTTGATTTGTTATGTTACCAGTCTGACTGACATACAGCACTACACCCATGCTTGTATGCCAGGTCTGTAGTGCATCAGTTACGAACCAAAAGACTAAAAATATTGCTATTAAAATATCTAGTAGGAATCCTGTTGTATTCTGAGTAGTGGGAATGCCAAGCAATAGCAGCTTTGTTGTGTTGCCCAGTGCATCCTGGACAGAGAAGTTGTATTTTACTGCCAGTGCCCAAGACCACATGTTTTGCTTCCTTTAACTTTTCTTTCCTTTCTTCCTCGTAGCCGTTACTTGAACAAAGCTTTTCATATCTGGTCCAAACAGAATAAGTTCACCTCTACTTTCATCAGTAATGTCATGTCTCATGTGGAAACGGAGCACGCTGAAGCAGCTTGGATGTTGCTTGCGAAGGTGTCCGGTTCTTCACCCAAGCTGAATTACTCGGAGATCATTGAACCCTGGGTCAATGGCAACAGGTATCTGCGTGCTTTGAACTCCATCCTCCATTCTGCAGGAAAGAGATGATGGTGAAAAGGAGGAACAAAGCAAGTGAGCGCTTCTGTCCTTCCACTGGCAGAGTGCTTTTTAGCTGCTTAGTTCATAGGTCTTTATAGGTTCTGCAGCAAGGAGGCAAGCAATGCCCTGCAGATTAGTGCAGTAACCAACTCTTCTCGTAAGCTTTTTGAGTTTTCATTTGCTTTGACAGCTCTGCCTTAATAATGCATGCCCCAGATGAAAAGATTTTTCTGCTGTGATTTGGTGATGTTCCTTAGTGTTAATGTGAGTTTGTCTGCTCGCTTTTCAGGCAGCAGAACACGAGCGCCGATACTACAGGACATGTGCTGTGTGTCATCGGTCATGTTGCAAAGCACCTCCCTAAAAGCACCTGTGAGAGGCTGGTTGGTGAGTGGCCCTGAGAAACTGCAGAGGGGGAGGGAGTCACGGTTCATGCCTCGCATCTTAACGGTTATTTCTGCTCCATAAGCAGTCGATAAGCCTAGAAAACGCTCACGTGATGTGTGTGCTCTCCTTTTCAGGTAATATCAACAGCTTGCTGAAGGAGCCTCAATGTCCCTTGGAGGTGATTGGCCCAGCTGTAGAAACTCTGCAGAAGCTGTGCCGTGCATATGCAGATGTGCCGGAGGAGGCACAGGTGTGACTTAAAATACATCTTTTAAAATAGCTTGTTTCACACTTAGGAGGGCTGTCTCTGCCCCCAGTCTGTTGGTTGATCAGCTCCCTAAGCGAAGGAGCTGACTCCAGCAGCTCGAGTCTGCTCAGCTCTCTTACTTGCTTCGCTGCAGTTGTGCTGGAAAGCATCCTGTAGCTAAGGATGGACTTGAAAGAAATCTTCTGAAATACCTTGCATTTGCCTTCTGTAAAAGTTCACAGGATTCCTAGAGGAGACCCATTGCTGTGCTGTTACTATATCAGCTATTTCTCAGGCTTGGTCCAGTTCAAAGCTGTAGGTTTGTACTATAAGCTCTGATTACTACATCAGAGCTACTGTAGATACATATATTTCCTAGACCCCTTTCTAAAGGACCAAAACGAGAGATCAAACAAGAACTTAACACATCATTTGCACATTTCTTTTTTCTGCCCCTGTTTTTTTCACACCCTAGCTTTGTTCTACTTCTGTAGTGAGAAGGTGAGCTATCTTTGGCTGGTAAAATAGATATCTCAGCCTAAGCACAGTCACAGAGAAGCTAAAACTGATGCAGGCCTCTCTTGCTAATGATTTCTCTTTGTGTATATGTTACGTTTCTCTTTCAATATTGATGGCAGCTATTTTGTAATCGGTATCCCAATAAAGTTTAATGTGCAAAACTGCACACTCTGTGTTTCAGAAGCCAGGATGGATTGATGGTCTCTGGTTTTTTTTAAATTGACAGTCAGAAAACCCTCCCTTGTAGGAACAGTCATCACAGTGTGTTGGCTTATAACCAAATGCAGAAGTTTCTGTACATTGGTCATTTCAGCAGTTCCAACAGCTGCCGTGTATTTAGTTTCTTACGTTACCAGTTTTAGGTGGTAGAAAAAGAGAAATGATGCTTTATTTTCATCATAATCTGGTAAATTAAAACCTTTTCTTGTTTCCCCTCGGAATTTGCATTGTATTTTCATTTGGGTGGAGCTGCATTTTCCAAACAACGTTTAACAATTCATGCAGACAACCTCGAATGTGTTGGATATATGCGGAACAGTCGCTGAAGTCCTTTTTTGTTTAAATCCGTGTGATTTCTATAATGAAGTAAATGTAGGCCTTCAGATCATTAAAAGTCAGATTCTTCAAGGTGTTTTGACACTTGCACACATCCTTTGATGCGCAGGAAGAATTTTAAAGCTCTAAGGCACCGTCTGATTGATTTCAATAGGACCTAGATTATTAAAAGCATATGAAGAGTTTAAGATCAGGGATTCATGCGTGGAGAGATATTACAGCTACATTTTGTTTAATTAATAAATTGCTGAATTAATTTTGTTTAATTATGGAACAGAAGCTGCTCAACCAGGTGTGTGGAGATTTAGTATCCACCTGCGAAAGCTATATTTCAAATATAGTCCTCAAAGAGAATGGAGCAGAGCAGCTGCAAGAAGATCTCTTGGTAAGTTTGGGTCCCTTCACAGGTTGGTCAAAGGATGTAGGTGTACATGAAACTGGTTTTTCTTAAAGTTCATGCCAATAACTGTGTTACATAGGAAAATACTGATGTGCACACCTTGTGTGTATAATGAAATCTGGTATTGACAAGCCTCAGAGCATACAACACTTTTATACATCAGCAGCTGCTTTAAGGATATGTTACCCCATGTATTTGAAATAAAATGGCATGTTTTTTCTTAGCTTTTCCACTCATAGTTCTTAGATGAGCTGTTTGGGAAACAATTCTGTAAAAAGCACAGAGTGCTTTGAGGAGCATTTCAGTGTTGGTGGATGTGTGGAGGTTATAGTGCATTAAGCACGCACACCATTCGTGTTTCGGAGGTTCACCTTCTGTTCTCTCTGTTGCTTGTCTGCAGGTGAGACACCTCTTCATCTTGGGTGAAGCTGCACAGATGTGTCCAGCCAAAGTGGGGAAACGCATCTTTCTTTTGGTTCAGTCCATTCTGGCTTCTTCTGTCCACGAGGACCAACGTGAGGCTCTTTTCCTACTGCCTTGAATTCTGCATTTACAGACAACACTCTTTACCAGAAAAGCACGTTTTCATTCCTGACCTGTTCCTTCCTAGTGTCTGGTTCTCCAGATGGTGAGGAAACTCCAGCTTCTCAACCACTGTCCCAGTTCAGAGGATCAGCTATGCCTTCAGTGATCAGAGCTCATGCATTCATTACTCTAGGTAAGTGCTATCCTGCAGATGAAACGTGCCCCATGTATCCAATTCCCACCCTTTCTGGTTAAAGCTGGGCTCAAAAGCTGTGTCAGCAATAACTAATAGCCACAGCGCTCAATGTTGGCGTCGCCTCGGCTCATAGCTTTTAGCAGTGCCAATATCCATGGTAACAAGTTGCACAAACCATAAAAATACTGGCACGTGACTGCCTCTCAAGGTGGTTAATGCATTAATAGTGATCAGCAATTAGCAACGGCCTGCAGAGTTGTGCTGTCCTTGTACTCGGGAGTTGGTTGCTGTCTGGCTGAGGGATCAAACTACAAAGGTGCTCAACAGAGGATGAAGAACACTCGGAGCTCTTGGTGCAGTTTAGAGCAGAATGACTGCACGTCATTACTTGTTCTCCTCAGCATGAATGAAGAGCTTAATCGTGATAGGAGCCTGCCCAAATCTACATCTCCAGCATGATGGAGAGCACTCAGTGGAAGTGCTGGTTGTGTAGTACCTCCATAGTTAAGAAGTCTCCTCTCTTTCAAATAAACAGTATTATTTTTTTCCTTAACTGCTTTGGAAAGCTTAATACTTTTGTATTAAGTTAGAAACCTGTGTTTCTAACACAGGTTGGAAACAGTTAAGGAGAAGTAACGTTAGAATGCAGGCTATTTTATTTTAAGTTGGTTTAGTGATGCTTTTAGAGGTGGGTGTCTCCCTGCTATGCCTATGACAGCTGGGGCTGTTCTTTTTAGCTGCTTTGAATAATACCCTGTACACAGAAATAGTTCGCTGTGAAGGAGGGAATTTGGCACAGAGACCCACACTATATAGGTCTAAGAGGAGTTTGGAAGAACTCCTTGAAGCATCATTTCTTTGAGAGAGAGTGCAGATTGCTCATCAAGTTTCAGCAGGCGATTCTTGTTTATTCCCCTGTTTACTTTCCAATTCCTGTCTTGGCTCAAAGGAGGCAGTTAGCTGAGCTGTGGTGGTTAGGAAGAAGAATATATTCACAGCACTGACAGTCTCATCCCTGTTCCACAGGTAAATTGTGTTTACAGCATGAGGATCTGGCGAAGAAATCCGTTGCGGCTCTGGCGCGAGAGCTGGAGGTGTCGCAGGATGTGGCCGTGCGCAATAACGTTGTCATTGTTCTGTGCGACCTGTGCATCCGCTACACGTCCATGACGGACAGATACATCCCCAACATTTCCTTGTGTCTGAAGGACCCAGATCCCTTCATCCGGAAGCAGACACTGATCCTGCTTACCAGCCTTCTGCAGGTAAAGACAGGTCCGCCTCAAGCACCTCTGTTGTGCTGAATACTGGCGACCTGTCCAGTGTGTGCACTGCTTATACTTTGATTAATCCACACTTAATCGAGAAGATTTTAAACTATGTATTTTGTTACTGCTTTTTTTTTTCCCCCTAGCTAAGCAAAAATCATATCAAGGACACTTAACGCAGTTGGATAACGAGATTATTTTTAGTCATTTCTTACCTCTTTTCTTGTCTTCCCTTTGTTTCTCACTTCAATTTCACTCCTATACAAATGAATCTAACAAGCATCACAGCATCTTTTTCTCTATTGTCTCTGCTCATTGTTGTAAAGATGTAGATGTTGAGAGGCTCAAGATGTTTCCTCTCCTCCTGTTCCTATGAAGCCAACCAAGGCAGATTTGGAGTGCATCTGGCTCTGAGAACAGTGTTGAAGAGCCTGTGTGCCTCACGTATGCCACATTTTTCATGCTTCTGCTTTTTTATTGATACCCGTGGTAAAGCTGGATGCTTGCTGCTGTGCTGTTTATGTTGTTTA
The DNA here is from genome assembly GCF_000695765.1 of Mesitornis unicolor. Classification (NCBI taxonomy): domain Eukaryota; kingdom Metazoa; phylum Chordata; class Aves; order Mesitornithiformes; family Mesitornithidae; genus Mesitornis; species Mesitornis unicolor. The sequence continues at coordinate 16,007 of NW_010175479.1, forward strand.
AAGCATCCTCCAAAACATAGTCTTCTGGAGATTTTATTTTGTGCACCTCCAGCTGCAGTTGTGTAGCTCGCTCATTTGCTTGACATCCGTTCTGCCAGGCTCCAGTATCGTCTTGCCTGCGGTCTGAAGGTTCGCATCAGGTCTTTCCTGATTCAGGTTGATAATTTCTCGTCTGCTGGTTTCTTACAGGAGGAGTTTGTGAAATGGAAAGACTGTCTCTTCTTCCATTTCATCAGTGTCTTGGTGGATCCGAACCCAGATATTGCCAGGTAAAATACTCGTCTGTAAAATAATGAAGGAATTTGTGTTCTTGGCTGTCTTCAAAGCATGCGGCTCTGCTCTATTTTTGACTGTCAGTTATCCAGAAAGAAAGGAATTTTCGGAGCCAACCTTCATGAAATCTTCCTCGTGGTTTTCTAACAGGCACTGTCTTGAGTGCTGGTTTTGTTTTCTAGGAATAGGATTAAATACTCTCTTTTTTCTGGCATGCCTTCTCTTTTTAAGCCTACTACCACATTTTGTAGTACTTTGGCATGTAAGAGGAGTTGTGCACACTGGTTTTAAGTGCATGTTTATGGAGCTTGTATAGGTTTCAAAGTCTCAAGCTGCTCTGTTACATGAGAAACGAGAGTGGGGCAGGTTCCTGAGGATGCAGAGGAGGCTTGGACAGCTTGCTCTTTGCTTCTACCTGAAGCAGTCCATCTGAAGATTGGTGTTTCCAGGCCCATCAACCTATCAGTGCTTACTAGAGCACATTCACACTTTCCTTTCTTTTCAGTGAGTTTCTAATATGTAAAAATGTCTTTCCAGTAGATGGTGACATTGCAACATCACGTTCCTAGAGCTTTAGCTAAGGAGAACAGTGCTGTGTCTTTGGGAGCCCTTTTCTTTGCATCTGCATTCAGTGACTGCATCCAGACTAAAACACGTTCTTCAGGTCTGGGGTTGACTTGCAGCTCTTGCAGGACTTGTGGTGATTAACATTTTGCGAAGTACTGTTGTACAAAGCACAAAGTTCTTCCTTTTCCTCTTTTCCAGGTTCGGAGAGTTCTGCTTGGTGCATCTCTTGCTGAAGAGGAATCCAGTGATGTTCTCCCAGCACTTCATCGAGTGCATCTTCCATTTCAATAGCTATGAGAAACACGAGAAGTACAACAGGTTCCCCCAGAACGCACGGTCAGTGGAGCACATTTGTATCTCCTTAGTGCTAAATGACGAGCTGTCTGGCCACGCAGCTTTTGGTTGCAGCAAAGCGCTCCTGGCGTTTTATAATTATGTATGCAGTAGGGGGGAAACAGCCAGGGGAAACAGTGTTAAATTAAGAGTGTCCTGCTTCCCCTTGCCACTTCTGGGAGGACTTCTGCATGTCATTTCTGGGAGTGTGTGGTATGCTAACAGGTTTATGGGTCTTGGAAGTGACATTCAGATATCCCTTGCTGATTTAAAGTCTTATTATTTCTGTGAGTTTGCATAATGTGACTTGGCCCTTGTAAGATGTCTTGCTCTACCGCAGGGCGAGGAATCTCTTCTCTCTGAAGGGAAAAGATAACAGAGAGAAAAGGATGCGTATCTACAAGTTCCTGCTAGACCACTTTACAGATGAGCAGAGGTTCATCATTACAACAAAGATCAGCCAAAGCATCCTAGGTAAGGGTCTGTCATTAAAAATCTGGCAAACAAAGAGCTGGTATCTATGTAAAGCCATTAGGTTCTCAATCCAGCCGTGTTATCTTCCTGTCTTTGCTGTTTCCACTAAAATACCTCTTATTTCTTCCCTGTGTGCTTCAGCATGCTTTGTGGATAATATCCTGCCATTGGACATGGAAGCCAATGAGCTGCTCTCGGATACGTTTGCAGTCCTTAGCTGCAAAGAAATCAAGCTGTCAACCGTGAGATCAACACCCGACGAGGACATGCAGCCTGATGAAGATGAAGTGGCAATGGCCAATGCCGTCATGCAGGCAGCTCAAAAAAAGCTCATCTCACAGGTGAATGGCACTCGATCTGGTGTGGGAAGAGGGCTGGCCACCGTACTGGGAGGAATTCTGCCTTGCTGCGACAGAGAAACTGGTGCAAAAATCATCCAAGCAACACAGGGATGCCAATGGCACCCTGTGCCTGTAGGCTGCTGTTCAGGCTCTATCTGTGGGTCCACCGTGATCTGAGGGCACCTGTGCAACCTCTCGTGTGTTGCGAAATCCAAACACGAAAGCTAAACTTGTGAAGGTTGCTTGTATTTGAGAGCTCATTTGGAGTGATCGGAAATGCATTTCCTCTGAAGTCAGTGAGGCCACGCAAGGCTTAATTTGTTCCACAGATCTCTTATTGGTAAAACATTTGAGTGGAGCAATGTTTTTTTTCGGTGCACCTTTTGGCAATTTGCCTTTAATGTGAGAACTGACTGAATTAGTGATGTATCTTAAAAGCCTCCACTTAGGTTAAAAGCCCATGTACATGCAAGCGCAGGCTTAATTGCGGTAATTCCCTTGCTATGGAGCAACTTAGGCCATTCATCCAACCGCAGAGTGGCTTCTCCTTCATTGCATCGTTTAACCGTTCGTGCCCTTTTCAAACCAAGGTTCAAAAGAAGAACTTCATCGAAAATATCATCCCGATAATCACATCACTGAAGTCTTTAATGGAGCAGAAGAGGATCCCAGCTCTTAGGGACCTCATGAACTACCTACGGGTAAGAGGAAGTGTTTTCTTGTTGTTTGGTTTGAGATTTTTCCCTCTCTTGAGTTAATGTGTTAGATGTGCAAGCGGTAATGGATCGGACAGCCTTCTCAGAAGGAAATGTAGAAGGCATATGATGTTGTGACACAGCCACTGTTTTAAATAATGTGGGAGGTGGACGGATTTTTAGATAAGGATCTCACAGCGCGTTACGTGTGAGCCTCCTCAGTGGAACGTGGGCAGACAGCTTGAACGCTGGAAAGCTTTTTCATAATCCGAAGTACAAATTGGAATCGAAATTCTTAGTCTGTTAAAAACACCTCTGCTCTACCAACTGGTATTTCCTTTTGCACTTAAGCAGCTGTGATCTGAATGGAGACATGAATCAGTAGTCAGGAGAGATTTCTGAAAGAGTTTAAACATTCCTTATTGCTCCAGGAAGTGATGCAAGATTACCGAAACGAAATCAAAGACTTCTTTGCGGTGGACAAGCAGCTGGCAGCCGAGCTGGAGTATGACATGAAGAAATACCAAGAGCAGCTGGCCATGGAGAAGGAGTCAGACCGAGAGCAGGTCTCAGCAGCGCAGACAGAGGTTGTTGGTGCCATTAACTCCATATCTATCTGTCTATCTATCTATCTATCTATCTATCTATCTATCTATCTATTCTGTCTCCTCTGCTAAAGCTTGTGTACACAAAACATCCAGGCTCTGTCTGTCTGTGGACCTTGTTACAGCACTTTTAACAGAATGGTTATGTCGTATTCTCATACATCTTTGCATTGGCTTTGGTTTCAGAGGCATTTAAGATGCTTGCAATGACAACAAACAAGCCATTATCATAAAAATAATTCAATTTAAAGGGAAAACTCATTTGCCACTGGCTGTGCTCACATGGTATATTGCTCTCTGTTCTCGGAGTGATAAAGATGATAAACAGGTCAAAAAGAAAAGGGTTAATTTTGTTTGACTTTAGCTGTATACAGAGTGGAAGCTTACATCTGTTCTGGTTATGCAGATCCTCTTTCAAAGTCAGTACAAAGAAATAATATGTGCCTGGGCCAACTGTCCTGAAGTATTTTAGGTACCCACCTTAAGATGAGATGACTTCTACCCTGGAAGTACCTTTCTCTCTCTACTGACTTTAAAAGAGCACCTATATATAGACCTCCAAACTAGGACATATGTATCCCATCAAAACTTCCTGTTCGCCTCTAGTTAAAATTTAGGCCAATAAATTCTTTCTCCCTGGCACCCCTTTACATCCATCACACAAAGGGCAGTTCCTAATCACCCAGCATGTAGGTGTAAGCATCTTGTATTGGGGGTTTCCTACATTTGTATCCACTGTTTGACATATATTGGTTTTTTCCCTGTTTTCTGTAGCAAGCTCCGTCTCTGGAGAGAGCTGCACCTTCTCCTGGCTGGAATAATAATGCACAGTCCCCTGTTGGGGCCAGACAGCCCTCATCACGCAGATCAAGTCCTTCCTCTGTGCCTTCTGAGTTCATTACACCTACTGCTGATGTTCTGAAACAGCCGTTACTCAGCCGCAGGTATGGGTTTCTGTTTATATCATTAGTTATGATATTTCGTGGGGCTGTTGCTTTGCTTATCCACTTCTTGCTTAGCGGTATGAAGCTCACCAATGTTGCAGTATGGTTTTCCCCATTGCATTTGCTGCCTAAGATCATAAGGGATTGGGCTTAAGGTCTCTCTCGTTACGTGCATCTCATCTGGGCTAGCGGGAGGAAATCACGTCACTGTTTCTGTCATGGGTTTTTGCCCTGTAGGGCTGCATCCTTGAGCACAGTTGCCATCCTGAACTCTGCCAGGAAAGCCATGGAAGCCAGAAACAAGCAACGCAGCAAGAGTTTTGGAGGAAATTCGTCGACTGTGCCACTTCCATCGAGCGCAGCTGGCAGCAAGCGAGGTAGGAAGCTTGCTGCAAACTGAGCTGCCATTGGACTAGACCTAGTTGACACAGCCTGGTTGCTAGACCCTTGAGGTTTCTGACTGAATACATTTCTATTCTTAATTATTTCCTTCTTATTTCTAGTATCCTTTCACAGCCTGAACCAAGAGTCTACCGGAGAAAACATTGCTGTGGTGGGCCGTGCAATCAGCACGCCAGAACGTAAGTATATCCCAAAGGAACCATTTCCAAATTGGGCTGAGCACTCGTTCTCTGAGAGAGGTAGCAGTGCATGGCCCCCCTGAAGAGCAGAGAAAATCAGTCATTGATAGCTATAGATTTTTTTGTATTTACCTAAATGGCTGTAGTAAATAAGAACCATTCTGAAATTGAAGGTCTCAGATGGATGATGTATGTGGGAAAGGAGAGTCCAATACAGTCTCAATTTACAGAATCACACAGAATCACAGAGCGTTAGGGATTGGAAGGGACCTCCAAAGCTCATCCAGTCCAATCCCCCTGCCGGAGCAGGAACACCCAGATGAGGTTACACAGGAAGGCGTCCAGGCGGGTTTTGAATGTCTGCAGAGAAGGAGACTCCACAACCTCTCTGGGCAGCCTGGGCCAGGGCTCTGTCACCCTCACTGAGAAGAAGTTTCTTCTCCAATTGAAGTGGAACCTCCTGTGTTCCAGTTTGTGCCCATTACCCCTTGTCCTATCATTGTTTGTCACCGAGAAGAGCCTGGCTCCATCCTCGTGACACTCACCCTTTAAATATTTATAAACATGAATGAGGTCTCCCCTCAGTCTCCTCTTCTGCAAACTAAAGAGCCCCAGCTCCCTCAGCCGCTCCTCAGAAGGGAGATGCTCCACTCCCTTGATCATCTTTGTAGCCCTACGCTGGACTCTCTCCAGCAGTTCCTGTCCTTCTTGAACTGAGGGGCCCAGAACTGGACGCAATATTCCAGATGCGGTCTCACCAGGGCAGAGTAGAGGGGGAGGAGAACCTCTCTCGACCTAATTTACACTATAGGATTGAGTCAGTGCAGGAGAGCTTTTATTTTGGGCTGCTGAAGTAACAGAGCTACTGCCCTCTCTTTGTTCATCAGCTCTGGGGTGCTGAGGAGGCATCTTGTCACGGCTGCTTAATAGGATGCGTTGCGTGAACTGTGCAAGATTCAGTTGCATTGAGACTCTTTCTCCCCTTGTTTCTGGAAGCATAACTTAGTGTTTTAAGGCTGAATTACAGAACTCTGCTGTGGAGGGAAATACTCACGGTCTGGTCCTTTTCAGCTCTAAGACAGGAGGTTTGTGTTGTCCAAACAAAGGATTTTAGGTGAGCTCCAACCTGCTTCTAGAGCAGGCAGTGAGCTGTGACAGTTGCAAGAGAACAGAGAGATCTGCTCAAGGGGGATTAATAACCTGCACAGTTATTTCTGAGTGTGTGTGTGTGTGTTCTAGCCTAAGAACTGAACTGAGCATTCGAGAAGGAATGATTGGGTTTTGTTTTACTCTGCTGTGGAAGTTAAAGTAAAAACACACAGAGAAGAATCTCTAATACACAGACTGGGAGAGTCTGCTGTGCTTACATCCACTGCAGCCGAATTGCCACCTCACAAACCCGACCTTCAGAAGTTCGGTGTTAGTGGAATGCTTTCTGACAGCCCTGAAGCATTCTGCAGTGTTGGTTTCTACACACGCAAGAGGCAATTACAGTGAAACACAAACGCAGCTGAGTTCCAGCAGTAGATTCCCTTCCCTTATGTCAATTTGCCACTGAACTCCTTTAGGGCATTTCCGTTGCAGTGTGAGTTGTGAGCGCGATGGAGAGTTCGGTCAGGAGTGGAGGTGAGCGTCTGACAGGGCAGCTCTCATTAGGCAGCTGTGAAATGTTGCGGGGAGGGGTGGATGTCCCCAAAACACAGCTGTCTGACTGCACTCTGCCTGTATCTGTGCAAGCCCCTGACCTGCACGCACACAGCAGAGCAAAGGACGCGTAGCCAATACGGCAGTCGGCTGTGCAGTCTGCAAATACCTGACATCCGCGAGCAGGCAGGAGCAAACCAGCGGCACTGATGTGCATCCACTGGAAAATCTGACCCTTCTCTTCCCTGGATGCTCCGCTGCTTGGCTAGATTTGTCTGCCTCGATGTTTTCCCTTCGCTGCCTGAGCAACAAGCAACGGTCTTTGCTTAAAAAAACTGGGGGATATGTTTTTAGAGGGCAGAAATTTTCAAGCGCCGTATCTGTGTCTGGAAGCTTGCGCGGCTGTTTCTCATAAGCACCATATGGTGAAAAGGGAGGCAGAACGTTAATCTGCAGTGGTGCTAGGGCTGAATTCCTGCTTTGCTTCGAGGCAGCACGTGTCCTTCGGTGGGGAGACAAACTGTACGGAGTTAGCGTGTGCTGAGCCATCTGCGTGGTGGCGCTGGGTCTTGCAGGCTGATAGACCATCAAAAGAAAACATGTTTATTTCTCTGGTATAGTGCTCAAACGCTATTGGAGATGCAGTTCTTGGTAAACAGTTTTGTACTTGGGAAGTTAAGAGCAGCTGTCTCTTCTCTTTACCTCATTTGACTGCTCTGTCAGTCTCTGCTGTCTGTGTCTCCTCAACTCCTTGTTACTTTGAGAATGGCTGAGTGGGTCTGGGCAAGTGTGGGTTGCTTCACTGTGGTACATAAACACGTGTTGTGAAGATACCACCTGTGATTGCGTGGCAAGTCCTATTTGATGGCCGTTCTTTACCGTTTCCATCCTTCCTTTCACACAAACTTCTCATTAACCAAGTTAACTTGTTAAGGCACACGCTGCACTCGCAGGTCAGTCTTGAGAGATACAGAGGCCAGCTAAGGCAAAGAGATCAAGTCGGATTTCCACTACAACCTCCAGTGATTCCCTTCCAGGCCAGCGCTGTAGTTAAAGAGCAAACCCAGTAGAGAGAAGTCCTTTTAGCAGAGTTTCCAACTCCTGCTCTATAAAGCACTTTCTACCTTAATTCCTTGTGAAAGGTTCTGCGAAACAAAGAGCATAAAACAGAGCGTTGAGTAAAGTAAAATCTGAATATTGTGACATCTCTCCTGAGATAAATGACAGGAAAGAGACAGCTGACAACTACGGCCTATTCAGGCAAGCTAAATTCTACCTAACTTCCTTGTCAAGCGATGCCTCTTGTCTGGCTGCAGGCAGCTCCTCAAGGAACGGCTGTTCAGGTCCTTTGTCACTTTTCAGGGGCCACACATTCAGGGGCAAAGCAGCTGGTGTGAATCTAACGTGGTGGTGTGAAAGATGGCAAGGCTGCAGTGAAAGGTGTGGCTCTCCCACCCAGGTAGGACAAGGAGCCGCACGACTGAGGCCCCATATTCCAGTTCATTTCCTCCACATAAAGGAAGGCTGCAAGTCTGGAGCGTGAAGCTGATGTGCACAGATGGCCCATCAGATTCAGCGTGTGTAGTTTTGAGGCTGGATGGGAGACACTGAGATCTGCTGGGCTGGAAAACGAGAGATGTGAGATGTGGATGTGCTTGCAATTAACTGGATGTACTCACTCAGTGACACTCGAGTCTCCTGCTACAGCATGCCTTGCCCTCTGGCTGTGTCACAAGCTGACTGCTAATACGTGCTTATTCTTTCAGAGACCATTAATGACTTGACTTTCGGTGCCGGGGTCAGTTACATCAGCTTGGCGCACACACCCGGTTCAACTGCAGGCAAGTTACCTTTGTGATTCGAACTTGAGGGGGAGGAAAACAACCCCAAATGATCAAATCCGTGACTTTTTTTTAAAATATGAAAATATATGTATTATTTGCAGAGAAGAAAAAGGCTGAGGACAAGCCCAAAGATATTATCTGCTTGTCATCACCAGAGCAACTGTAAGTTCAACACGATCTGAAACAGCAATCGCAGTGAGGAAGACTGGCCAAGTGCTTTGAAATAAATGCTCTTTCTTCTTCCTTCTAGCCCGTCCTTGTCACGGGAGTGGAAAGTGGAGTCCCCAGCAAGGGAAAAAAGCAGCCAACGTGCCCCTCTGAGACGGTCCCAGCGGAGAACGCCACTGAAACCAGACAACTGATCCTTTCGTTGGACTTTTGTACAGAGTCATCGTGTTTGAGCATCACCCCTTCCTCCTCCGTTATCTATTCTGGTTTGGTTTTTACATGAAACTGGCTAGAATATGGGCATACAAAGCCTGCATTAGCACATGTATGTATTATAAGCTGCTGCTGTTGACAGATCTCACTGGAATGCTAGAAAGTTGCAGTATAAAGGGACGCTTGCTCTTCACTCGCAGGATGTGTAATTTGGCCATTTGGAAAAGTAAGAGCATAATGTTGCCACAAGCTTAGCAATAAATGCATTTATCGCAGCTTGCAGGGAAATGAGTGGCTGGGCTTATTCACTCAATCCCTCATTGTCCCTCTTGGTTATATACTCGAGCTGCTTTAATTCGAACAAAGGTAAAACAGCTTGTCAGTGCCACACCCCTAAATCTGGTAATTGCACGCTGCATCACCTCCTCTTTGTTGGGCAAACTCCTGCGAGTGTGAGCAGCCTAAATGTTCTTTTCTATGGAATATTTCCATTCGGGAACTATGTTATTTCCAACTATTAACATTTTATGAAAATAAATGGTTACAGAATTAATTCCACCCACGGCTTCTCCCCTCTTCTTCATCTGACGGAGGAATTATTTTTTCCTGTAGATTTTCTACAGCCTCTTTTGCTGCGTCGCTGGTATCTTAGGCGCTCAGTTCAATTAATGGTGGACCCAGCAGCTTTTAAATATAGACTCTTATTTGACTGCAAGCAGGATATGAGTAAGTCACTAAAATCAAGGTTGGTAAGTCATATGCGTAACTGTGCTCTGCACAGGTAATCTGTTTATCACAGATGTGCTGTGTGAATGGTGGGATCCGAGTCTCTCTGATGCCACGTGCACCTAACTGAAGTTTTTCTGTTGTTATTGTAGAGCTCTCATCCTAAATCTCATTGAAGCTTGAAAACGGCATCTGTTTTGTTCAGACGAAGAGGCTGAGCGCGCTCTTGCCACAGCACTTACCTCCTGCACTGGAATCCCATGCTTTGCCCTCACTTTCCCTATTCTGTTTTGAAAAACCCTTCAAGTGAGGTTAAACTTTATCCTCAAAGTGAAAACCTGGGAACAGGGGACGTATGGAATGGTCAATTATGGCCACATCCATTTATCTGGGACCTTCTCTCTTGCCTTAAAGTATCATTTAACCACTTGAAATGGTAAACTGGAATAGTTTGTGCTGAGATGAGCCCTGTGTGCTTTAACCTCTCTTCTCTAGAGAAGAACCAAGGACAGACAAAATGTCCAAGAATAAACCAATAATCAGCAACATACCTTGGACTTTCTGCAACCTTCAGCCCCATACAAGTACCTGAGTGCTCTGACAGAAGAGCCTTTCCCTTCTTTCACTGAATGGAAAACAGAAGCCTCCAGTAATACGGAACAAAACACCCTACGAGAATGCTTTTATAGCTTGGTATTTATGTAAAACATTCTTGGCAAAGTTAAACGTAATACATTAGTACAAACCTGAATGTTATTCACAACGATACAATGAATTCCATCAATCAGATCTCATGAGCTGTATCAGGTTGGGGTGGGGGGGGGGGTCATCGCCCCGTCTCTCGTTAGAGATGCCACTGTCACATTTTAGAACTGAAAAATAAGGTTGGATTCGTAGCTTGCTGGCTTTTCACACGAAGGCTGCCTTTGGCTGATGGTGAGACTGTAGATTGTGCTCCCAGAGCGCCCAGTACCCTGCCTCAACCCTTCTCCTTCTCTCCCTTACTACAGGTATCCTAAAAGCAGCATAGAAAAGGAGTGGTGGGTATACAGAAGGTGCGAAGGAATGTTACACTCACTACTGTCATAAGGATTAGAGGCAGCGTGCAGCCAGTGAACAGCACTGGGTGGCTTGGCTGAAGACCACGTTTTAAGGTAACCGTAATGTAGTCGCAAGGTAGCGGTGGTAATGTCCAAGTTACCCCGAGAACGTATGGTTAGTGCTGCCTCCTCCTTATTTTTTACGTTCATTAGCAAAAGGAGAAGTGTTCCCACTTTGTTTAGGCAAATCAAATGCAGCAATGGCATGTCCAGCGAGGCCCCTAGGAAACAAAGCAGATTAATGCAGAACACTAAAAAAAAGAAAAGAACACCGACAGTCCAAAATTGTCAAGTATCCAAAATACTGTATACAGGAAAAGTTAAGACAACTCAATTCATATTGGAAATACAAGAACACTAAATTATGCTACATTAAAAAAACAACACTTCTTAAACCACAGCACAGTCCTAGTGTTGCATCCACAGCTTGCAGTCTTCTGGTACCCAATGCTGCTCAACACCATCAACATGGATGTTTCTGGGAAACACGTGTTTCCAATGGCTCTCTCTAAAGCCAAGAGAACTACGCTTGTTTGCCTTTTCCTTTTTCCTTTGACCATCTAAAGTTGCAACCGACACTACAAAAGTGCTTTTTGTCTTGAACTTCTGCTTTCCCCACTCCAGAAACAGTTGCCTTGGCTATGCAGTTTAAAGTTGCCGTAGCTGTCACGCCGTGTTAATGCTTTAGGGAACTTGCAGAGGGGTAGCAAACGTTGAAGTCACTCCGTCACCTTGTCGGAACTGAATCCAAAAGCCATCCCTGGGTATTTCTCGCAACGACAAAAACCAAGTGTTGGTCACTGGCAAGAAAAGTAAGTTTTCTATATAAAAAAAGTTGATAGCTCCTGCCATAAATTTACAAAAACTATCCCTGAGTGACTCTGTTCTGTGTCTGTAAGACCTCTTGTGACAAGGAAATTGCTGCAGCTAGCTTAAGAGGAAAGAGATGCTGTTCCACCTGCAGTTTCTGTATGGTACTGATATGCTCTGGCAGTGCCATGCTACAGCAACATTTCAGCTCCTCTCTGTAGCTTAGAAAGTAAAAAAATAGCTACGTTACTCAAACACTGCTGGCGTCACGTATTTACACTTTAAATAGAAACGTTACCTTTTCGTAATCAAAATAGATCTTTGCAAAAAATCTCAGAACGTGGGATTTTACAAAATAAACGGAGAAGATAAAAAAGCTTGAAGATATCTCGGTACCTTTTATGGCCATCTTAGCCCGGGGAAAGTATTTGGCTTTAATTTTCCTGAAAGGGAGGTCTTAGCACTAGGTTCTCTGCCTCCTCTCTAAGCCTCTTTCAACCACCAAAAGACGCGAGAGGCAAGCCTGCTTTGTGCAGATTAGAATGAGGGGTTACCTGCGTGCAACAAGTTTCCTATAAAGCAGTGAACAGAAGCCATCCCTCTGGCCTGATGCTGCCCGCGTTTCACGTTAAGTGGAGTAGCAGTAAGGTTACAAAGGGGCTGAGGACGTTAGTTGCGTGTATGGCATCGGTATCTGTCACCGGTCTGCACCTGAGCGGCCACAGCCAACGGCAAAAGACAGTCACCAATGTGCCAAAGTCACCAGCCAGGCCTGGGCAACGTCTGCTCAGAGGAAGGCTCCCCTTGCACGGGTACATCTTACGCTTTGAAGTCCATCTATTGCCGTATCAGCACCTTTTTGTGTCTACTAGTAACACGTACTGGTAACGTCTACTACACGTTTACCTAACGCTGTTCCCCTGGTTGGTTTGCACACTGTGGTCGTGTCCCTGCAGCACAAATTGAAGGCAATTCCACAAACGTCCACAGCCCAGTCCCTTGGGAAGTATTAAAACGCTCCCTTAGTCCACAGACAGGCGTAGGTGATCCTGTTGGTATCTCCGGAGGCAGGGGAGATGCAAGTCGGGCAGTGAGGAGTTACTTGAAACTTTGGCAAAGAAAAAAAAGAGATACAGATAGCTAGCTATCAAGTTCTGGTGTGTTCCAAACTCTTCCAAGCGCACTTAATTCATCGTCTGCTCTCGCGTTGAGTTCCTGGAGGAGGTATTTTCACACTTGCTCTTGCTGGTTTGCGGTCTTCTTTGGGCGTCTTAGATGACAAATGACGACTTGTGTCTGAAGTCACCCTGCAACAAAACAGCTCTGGATGGAGGACGTGGCTTTTCACAGAACAGAATCACAGAACGTTAGGGATTGGAAGGGACCTCAAAAGATCATCATCTTTTCCCCAACTGCAACATCCCCAAGGACAGGCAGAGCCAACTTCTGTAACTTCTAGACTGAATTATAGCTATAATTACTATATAATAATTATAACTATAACTAGAGAGCACCCCCTCCCAGCAGAAGGAGACCCTGGCTGGTACAACTGGTGTCTCTGCTGCCCTCCTCACATAGCAAGGCATGGCAGGGGACCTTCTCATTCCCTCTTCAGTATCTCTGCTAATAGGGAGAGGCTTTTTCTGATCTTAAGCTTAGTGATCTATTCAAATCCCAAAATGGAAATTCTCTTGTAAAAGCATCATGGCCTGCCCACTTAATCCAATGAAACTCATCCTAAGGGGGTCAAGCCATAAGATAACCGAGACGGGGCAGAGCCGCATCTGATCGCTTTTGGCATCAGGCACTTAAGGCAACTTAAACTGTTCATCGTTTCTAAGGAAATGACTCAGCCTTCACCCTTCTGTTTTCTCTCTGTTCTCTGCTTCTGAGTGGTGCCCACTCTAAGAAAGCCCGTAGGCCCTAAAAAAGCCACTCGTCCTCTGCCCACCCTCTTCCTCTCCAAAACAGAGAGACGTTACATGCAAAGCATTTCTTACCTCATCATCTGTCCGGATATAGTTAACGCCATCGGGTTTTGCTGGAGTCTTGTAGCTGAAATAAAAGGGGGGAGAAAAAAACTCTCATTGCTGGGACAAGAAGACTGCAAGGTTTTGGAGGGGAGGTGCTGAGAAAGACGAAGATGAGGAACGAAAGAAAAGAAAGCAGAGAGAAACCCAGCTCACTGCTCAAATCTGTGAGCTTGTGCTTGTTCCATCATTCATCACGACCGGGGTTTTTTCTCAATTCCCCTTCAGCACAGGGTAAGAAGATTGCTGTATGTTTCCACAAGAGGAACTCTGCGAAGAGACGAACCGATTCTCTTCTTCCTGCTCTGGTCCCTGCCTTTCTCTGTGCCTCCTGCATTGTTTCCCCTGGCAATTACAAAGCTCATCTTAAACCTTCACTGCCAGATGCCTTCAGCATTTTCCTTAGTTATAAGGATGTGCCACTTGTTTGCAATCCCATAGGGATTCGGAATTTATATGCGACTGTCAAGCCCAGTGTATGCCAAGCCTCAGCTGCATTTAAATAGCATATTTGGAGCTTTTTCTGAAAACCAAACCAAACCAAACCAAAAAAAAAAAAACAAAAAAAAAAGACAGGGCTTCTGCTGAAAAGCAGCATTTAACATGGAGCAAATCTTCCTGGTGAGAATCTTAGTTTTACATACATTATCTCATCTACAGATTGTGTAAGGACATCAAGGCTTGCTTCTGATGCTAATGCTGTTGTGTTTAATGTTTTAATGTGCATTCTAAAATAGCTGGTTTCAATCCCGAATTTGGGTTCTCACAACGAGTGAGATTTCCTGCAGAGAGCCTCCTCTTCTGCATATATTTCCTATGCATGTCCCGATGCTTTAAACTAACTCTGCAGTGAGCTCCGTTCGTTCAATTACAGATCTCATTACGCCAACAGCACATAACCTATCGGACCAGCACCTGTAGGCATTTCAGCGGGCTGGTCCCCCCTCCCAGTGCAAAGTATGGGGATATTAAAGCACAGCTATCGCTCCTTTACACAGATCTTGGTAGCAAGCACAAGAAAAGCCATGCCAAAATTCCCCCTTGGGCAAACAAACCTTTGGCATGGTGCAGGTTTTACAGTAGGGAATTGGATGCTTCAAGAACGGGGTTGGCCTGTCGATTTTGGTAAGGAATTGGGAAGAACCACATCCAATTCAGGCACTGAAATATATTATAGCCACCAATTGCTGGTGCTTTTCAGACTATTCATGTTAGCTGTGCATGCTATATATATATCTCTCTATATATAAGAGCATTTTGAACCCAGCTTACCTTTCCCCGCTCTCTTTGCTGTTTGCAAAGTAACCCCTTCTGTAGGCGCAGCAGATACCAAGAGTGATGAGCACCAACACTGCCAGGACCACCAGGACTCCACCGATTATCCCACCAATATTGAGGTCATCTGGCAAAGAGAGAAGCCATCATGCAGCATTTCTTTAAGGCAGCAGCTTTACATACACTAAAATGGCATATTTCGAGTGTTTGCAGCAAACTTCAGTAATTCACAGGGAACCAGTGAGTCCCTGACTCCAAAACTAAAACTTACAGTGAATCTGGACAACGTTTCAATGTTTCCCTGAATTTTTAGATTATTTTTTGGTTTTAATTCTTGTGTTTGGGTTTATGAGAAAGCAGGGAAAGACTCAGTGCTCTAGGATGCCCCCCCCTTCTTTC
>NW_010175479.1:31059-54349 GCF_000695765.1 Mesitornis unicolor
ATGTACGGTGATACATGAATTAGCGCTGATGAGAAGAACGTCGAGCCACTCACAGACTTCCATCTCCTGCTCCTCGCACTTGGCAAAGCCAGCATCGTTTGTTGCTATGCAGGAGTAACGGCCTGTGTCGCCTTTGTGCACGGCATGGAAAACCTGGTGAGGAGACAAGGGCGTGAGAGACAGAGGTACTGTGAGGGTGCAAGCATGCACAAGCAACTCCCTTTAAATTACACCTTCCTCAAAAGCCATGCAATGACTTCTTTCTTTTACAAGCGGCCTTAAAAACAACCTGCGCAGCGAAACAAGCCTGTAAGGGCATTACCAGAGTGCCTGTGGTGGGGTTCAGGGAGTAGGAGGAATTCTGGAATTTGGCATTGGATTTGGTGTCTGGTGACAGGGGCTCGCTGTTGCGGTACCAGCTGTACGTGGACTTGGGGTAACCTTCCGTCTCGTGGCAGTGCAGAGAGGCTCTCTTGCCAACAGGTACAGCTTTAGGCACGGTGCACCTCGGAGTCATCGGTTTCACTGCGGGGAAGACACAAACCACGTGGATGGCACCGCTGAACAGAACTCAGTAACTCCTGGCATACTTTCTAAGACAAAAAAGCATCAAAACTTTCTATTTTCCAAAGTCTGTTGCATGCCACCGTTTCAACTCTGCAGGCACTGGCAGCCTCTTCTGTTAACTAGCAGTATTTGGGTTTAAAGCGATACCTTGGACTGTGAGCTGGATATTGATCTCATCTATGGTTTTAGTATCGGAAGGTGCTGCCACTTCGCAGCGGTACGTGGCAGTGTCCATCCGGGTGGTGTTTTTAATCACCAGCGAGGTCCGGCTCAGAATTTCGGCACGACTCGCAAAGTCTCCTGATAGAGAGGAAAAAGAGAGAGAAAAAATTCAGGGTAGTCACAAAGACTGACTTTAAGCATCTGAATTAAATGGTTGATCTTGGATTCTTTCAGGAGTCAAGAGGACCCCCTGAAAGGAACCTGATGTTGTAAAGGTAAAAGCCTTCCTTTCACCAGTGCCCACAAAGGAAACCAGTGCTGCTAACCATGCCAGAGCACGAACTGCAAAGCAGCAGCCCAAACCTCAAAAAGCAGAAGTGTCTCCTCATAGGATCTCACTCCAGCTCTTTGTGGCTCCCAGCTGTGAACTGTCAATAACGAGGGCAGAGAGCAAAGAACATCCTGCTCTCTCATCCTCATCTTGCGCTTGGGCTGCTGAACTCTACTTCCAGAAGAAAGCAGAGGTCCTGCCTTGTACAGACTTGTTTGTTCGCAGTTATATCGATTCTGAGGCTGTTTTGGAAGTCTAGCAACAGTGACTCCTCATACCCTGCATTTTATTGTCAAAAAACACATAAGAGGTTTCGCCATCTCGGATTTTCTTCCACTCGATTCTGGGATCTGGCGTTACGGTGGATTTAATGATGCAGGACAGCTCGACACCTAGCAAGAGAAATAAAAGGAATACAGATTAATAGGAAGCAGCTGTATTTTTGCTCTGCTTTAAGCGGTCCCGCACAGTGTTTTATTAGGAGACGCTGCCCACAAAGCAAAGCCTTCTCTTTCATCTGCCTCACAAACAGAAACACTGCTGGGTTCCAGGAGCTATTGGGGAAGATGGAGTTTGGCCAGCAAAAATAACAGCCGAACAGATATCAACTCTGGAGAGAAATGAACACACTGTTCTCTACAGGCTCTGACTTATGGCAAACAAGACCTTATGACAGGGTGAGTCCGCAGCACCGTCTTGCTGCTAATCTGAGCCTACAGTGTGAGTCAGGGATGCACATCTCCCCGGGTGGTGTCTGGTCATGTACTGAGGACCGCGGCGCCTGGGGATACATTCAGCAAACCCACTCCCCTTTGAAGCAGGCACTGTCATCCCCATCTCCACAGGAGAAGGCATCGCAGCAGGGCTGAGAGGTGGCTTATCCCGTATCGCATCGCACGTCTGTAGTAGGGCCAAGATAAAATATACACTTCACTTCCCAACCCCCTTTTCTCCCTTTCCTCCTCTTGGGATCCAGTTCAAAAAAGCACTTAGGCAGATGCTTTGCAATGCCAGTGGCTTGCAGGGGACTAGAGTAAACCATTTTAATCAAGAGCTTTGCTAAACAGGGAGAGATACAGACATATTCCTAAGCGCTTTTCTGAATGTCAGGCTCTGGGTCGTCCTGCCTCCCCCGAGAAACCAGACGCCACGAGGAATGAGCAAGGCCTTTCTCAATTGTTTGAGCAGGCAGCGGGCCCCGCAGCACTCACTCTGGAATTCCTGCACCACGGGCTTGGTGTTGCTGGATGTCAGCTCCACGGCCAAGAGTCTGCAGCCTGGAAAAACAAACCGAAGGTAAGAAGAAATAGCACAGCTCGTAAGTCACGCTGCCTGCTGAGAAATGGAACTTCCCCAGATAAAACACACTCCTGGCTACTAATGCCAGTCCAGCAGGCCTAGGTTTATTTAGACATTGTGGTGTAAATACAGGAAAACATTAATTGTTAGAGGTAGCAATTAAAGAGGAGGATTAACGTAATTGCACAAAACCAGCGCCAGCACAAGCCGTTTCCTTGTGCCTCACGTTTATTTAGATAAAGGTAAAGGGACTCTGACTCGGATAATGCAAGAGTGAAAGTATTATTCTGCCAATTAATTTGATGATGGGGAAGCTACAGGAAGCAAACCAAGCTCAAGAGTTCCGGTCAGTTCCTGGAAGATGAAACGTGCCAAGCCTCTAACATAGCCTGATGACATTTTCCAGTGTATTAAGACTTGGCGTGGCGATGTAAAATGCAAGGTAGTAAATAACGAAAGGACTGCGATTCGGGAGGAAAGAGAGAAGTACCCGAGAGCTGTGAAGGCCCCCTCCGAAAGCTCAAGGGCCCTGAACACCTAAAATAATTTCATTTTTCAAATGTTCCCTGCCGATCCTTATCCCTCATTGTTTGTTAAATGCTGACGCCTTCCTCAGTGCCTTGGCTCTCGGTGCTCATACCCCGAAGACCACTGGGGAGAGCTGGAGGTTGGCGAGGTTCAGAAGCGGCCTTTGTGTACAAAGTAATTGTTACTCACATAATAGCCACCGGCTGATGCAGACGAATAGTTGGCCCAGCCAAAACTGCTCCTAGCAGGACCTTTTCACCCTGAGACATTCATGCAGCACTTGGGAGAATTCCAGTATTGAATTAAGAGGACAGGGCTGTGGACTATAACATTGCTAATTGGGAGAAGTCCTGAATATCGGAGCTGAAAGGAGGAACAGGGCAGTGCAGCGGGCACTTTGCTTTCAGCCCACTTATGCTTTATTTCGGGGAGCCAGGACAATGCCATTTTCAGAGCTGGCTCTCAGCAGGTTGAAGCAGGTGCTCCAGTCCTGGCTTGTTTCAGCCAGGAGGTGGTCTAAGCAAACACAATTAATGTGTTCAAGTCTGCGATGAAGCAGAGCCCGTTTTCATCAGGCCCGGTGCTTCCAGACCTGCTCCTTGAAAAAGGTAATTATGGCACAGGACGCTGACACTTTCCCTGTGTTTGTCCTTTGATCCTCTCAGGTGTTCTGTCTGGGGCTGTGATCCCCGTGAGCATAACCAGATTTCACTGATCCCAGCAAAGCCCCAGAGCATTAAGAGGAGCTAGGCACCAGAAACCATGTTGGGAAAATCCTTTTGAAATCTCTGGACCCATTTTCAACAGTAATGTAAGGCACTTCATACAAACAAGGCGTTTGATTGCTTCTGCTGTGAGATTTCTGCAAGCAAGGGAGCTTTTCTAGAGGGCCCAGGTGTGAGCACTCAGTTGAACCGTGAGACCCTGGGTGGTTTCTTGCTTGGGACAGGTGGCTCTGATCATGCATTTGGCTCAGTTCTCAAAAGAGGCATGGTGTAGGCTCTGCTTTCTTCACAGGCAGCACCCTCCTTCATCAGGGGACTGAGGTACAAAGATGCTTCTGCAAATGACAGCTTTCTCTGAGACCTGAAGTAGCAGATGACCACAGGGAGCTGTGCTGCACCTGAGGAGCTGCAGAAGGCTGCCTGCACAGCACCTACCTGGTCTGTACTGTCCTATAAATCTTCCTTTGGAAAAGCTACAGAAAGATGGAGAGGGAAAGGCTTCTCATTTCTAAAAGGAAACTTGATGTACCAGGTTGGTTTTGTTACACATTCTTATACAAGACCTTTCCTCAGAAAAATTATGTCCCACCAAGTAGATAGCACGGTAACAGTCCTACTGAAGTCCATCTGTTGTAGCTACAGCACAGGGTGGGTTGAAAGTGGAGATAGTAATAGCACGATGTCGTGTTAGTCTGAAGGAGTTATGACTCTGCAAGTATTCAGACAGTGGGACTCCATCAAACTCTGGCCCCATCTCATTCCTCGGAAATTGTTCACAGCAGGCTTTTTCCCACCCACTGAACACGAGAGATTTAGGTCTATCCCTCAGGCACAAAGCAGGATGACAACAAATTTTAGGCAGAAGCTGAGTCCCTGGAGACTGTGAGAGAGATTCTGACATTATTACATGTATTGACTAGGGGTAGAGATCAGTGTGGCTGCTTAAATCACTGCTAAGACAAATTTATTCTGTGTGTGGCAGAAGAATACTGCAAGTAGCATGTTCTAAATTACAAGAAGGCTACAGCTATGCGGGGAGCAAACCAAACCAAACCATAACCCCAAGGGACCACGCAGATTGCAAAGCAGGAGCAGAACACCTCCACAGCTCTTCTTGGCATTACTTTGGGAATTTCCTTGTTCACCAGTCTCTGTGGGGCTGGAGGAATCTGCACCAGGGCTACCAGCTCTGTATGTGCCACATCCCCCAGCACCTACCAGATCTGTATGTGCCACGTTCCCAATACCTACCAGATCTGTATGTAAGTACCACATACCCAATACCTACCAGCTCTGTATGTGCCACATCCCCCAGCATCTACCAGCTCTGTATTTGCCACATCCCACCAATACCTACCAGATCTGTAAGTACATCCCCAATACCTACCAGATCTGTATGTACCACATCCCCAGTTACCTACCAGATCTGTAAGTACATCCCCAATACCTACCAGATCTGTATGTACCACATCCCCAATACCTACCAGATCTGTATGTACCACATCCCCAATACCTACCAGCTCTGTATGTACCACATCCCCCCAATACCTACCAGCTCTGTATGTACCACATCCCACCAATACCTACCAGATCTGTAAGTGCCACATCCCCAATACCTACCAGCTCTGTATGTGCCACATCCCCAATACTTACCAGCTCTGTATGTGCCACATCCCCCAGTACCTACCAGATCTGTATGTGCCACATCCCCAATACCTACCAGATCTGTATGTGCCACATCTCCAATACCTACCAGCTCTGTAAGTACCACATCCCCAATACCTACCAGCTCTGTATGTACCACAGGCTCAGCCAGGCATATGGCTGAATCCTAAATGCCATCAGCTCTCCAAAATAGAATCCAGGACAAGGCGGCGAAGTCTACAGCATATTCTTATGGCACTTCTTTCAGCTAAAGAGATCCAGCCCATGCTTGTTACTGTGACTCATGTTATCTGAATAATTTTTAAATGCTACCCTGAAACTACAGTTTTGGAAAAAACCTAGCAGCTTTACAGACAACCAGACTGTGATAAATCTCCCATCTCTGTACCATGTTTAATGTAAAGCCTGACCTTCTATCACTGTCTGAAGAGGAGGTGAAGTATTCCAAAAGTGTTATAGGCAAGGTAAAAAGGATGACTAGGAAACAGTTCAAGTTGCTGCCAACAGTCTATGCTGCAGTATCGTTCAATGCCGCTTTGCCGATACTGCAGTTATCTGATGGGGTAATTTTAGTTAATGCACTGTCGGGCACAAGCAGTTCAAAACCACGCAGCTGTATTTAAACACCTGCCCACTAAAGCAACAAAAATATGCCTTGCTTGAGGTGTCCATCATCACTAAGCTGCTGCTTGATTTGCAATTCAAAAATGCATGTAAGCCATGTGGGAATGCTGCTGTAAACCACATGCCTTGTTAAGCATCTTCGCTTTCTGGATGGATACTCTGGAGCAGGACCGCTACTGAGCGAGAGAGAGCGAGTGATATATTGTGAGGTGTTAGAAACAGGTTAGGCAGACCCACGGCGTGTCAGCACATTTATGACTGCCAATTTGGAGATGCCCCCCAGAGCATCCATCCTCAGTACTGCGAGATGCGGTGACAAGGGCGGCAGAGCAGGAGACAAGCATTGTTGTGAAGGGCAGCCAGGCTGACTCCAGCACTGTCCCTGCCCTCGAATCGCTGTGTGTATGCCTTGGGGAGGAAGCTAGCTGTTAAATGTGTGAGGAGCCTCCAGAGGAAGCTGCACAGTGCTGGACTGGATAAGACAAGGAAGAGGGAGGCCAGGTTTCTGCCCTTGGTTTATTTTGAGGAAATCACCATAGCCTTTACTCTGGGAAACATCCGACCATCTGCACCTCGAAATATCCCATCCCTTTGTCTCTCAGTGCTTCAGGCTCTTTATCCTCCCTCCCCTCTATCCCCACTGCAACTCACTGCAATTTCACCATGCAACTTGTGCCACTGTCGACAAAGTAATGTAGGATAGGCAACATGGCATGGCATAGGGACAAGATACCAAAAAATACCTAACCTGCTCTGGTAAGTTTTGGGGGTCTTTTTGTCCAGTTGTCCTTTGGCTGGAGCTTTGGAAATAGCTTAAAGGTCTTAAATGCACTTATAATATATAAAGACTGGATTTATAAAGGGTGCATAAGTGTGTAGGCAGGGAACACTTCTTACTGAATTTCAGTGGGAATCAGGCATAATACTGATCCTCATTTACAGTTTTGGGCGTCTCACTAACTTTTTAAGTAAAAGTTCATGTAGGTCTGTTTGAAAAACGCAGCCTATGCCCTCAGATGCAGTCAGAAGGACTTTGCTTTGTAGTACTGAGTCTTAACTTTCACCCCTTGCCTCCAGGCCAAGGAGCCGGCTGTGTATTTGCTCTAACATCCAGGGTGCAGGTTAAAAACCCCTTCGAGCCGATGCAAGGGAGCAGGCAGGTGGACCGCGATGGCTGAGTGAGCGGGGCGAGCTGCGTGCCTCGCTTTAAAGCGGTTTTCCGTGGCGCCTTCCCGAGATCAGCAAGCCAAACCTGACTCACGGGTGGGCTGCCCTCCTAGAGAACAATGTGCAGCCAGAGATTAGCGAACAAAAGCTGAGGAGTGTCTCCGTTCAAATTAAGTAACAGATGGACCTGGGCTGTGTGGGAGCTGATAACGGTTATAAAAAGGCCATCACCAGACTGTGGCCAGCCCACCCTGGAAAAAAAACCCACTCAGTCGTAAATCCTCTGTGCTGTTATAGCTGCTTGTGCTAGTAAGGCTTTATTTTTACCAGCTATCAGAAACCACCATGACTTATTTTAGATGCATGGCTGGTACCGCTCAGTTAAAAGGGTGCCAGCTTTGATAGACACCTACAAACAGAGGAGATGTGCCGCCTGGGCAGGGAACATGAAGCGTAATTAACCTAGGGAAGGCAAATTCAACATTACAAAGCAGTATTTGGCACTCCACATGCTTCTGGCTTTTGCTTTTCTCCTCTTTTAGGTAGATAGCTGATGGCACTCCTTTCTTCTGAAATGCTGCTAATAAGGGAGTCTCAGCAGGAGCAGGATCCCACAGGACCGAGCTGTGTGGAAGACCACTGTGGATCTGAGTTCATCTGAAGATGTAAGAATTTTGAGTTTTGCTCTTAATTCACTGGAGAAGGCAAAGAGATGCCTGTCTGTGGATAGAGTACATGCAGTTCTGGAACAAAATCTCAGCCTGTTTACATCTCCTGATTTAAACCAGCACCTTAAAGACCTGACTGTATTTGCTGCAGAGAAGGCCCATTAGCATCCAGGCCATGCACACGGTCTTTTTCCCTTCTGCTTTCTTTCCCCTCTTTTTGGACAGGAGGATATACTGTTCTGCCTCCTAGTCAGCCAGCAAAGCCATTGCCATACACACAGCGCACACACCCACATTCAGTAGTGAAACAGGTTGCTATCAAGGAGGTACAGAACCCTCTTAAGACAAAAGCCTCTCTGCAAAGCAGCCTCCCGCTGCCGACAAACATTCCTCCTCTCTCCCATGCAGGGGAAGAAGCGTAGGTGTTGCCTGGTGAAGATCACACAGTGCTTTCTGATGGTTTCCCAAAGTTTGGTTTCGTCATGTTGGGATGCAGCTGCAGGCACACAGCCCTCTGACAAGGGCTCCTGGAGGTAAGAATTTCACAATCTTCGGTTGCCGTTTAGCCCGTGGCATTGCAGCGTGTTTAGAGATGAGCTCTTAAGACTCTGCATATCTGCACACACACAGACGAGACAGCCCCTGCTCCAGATCAGGTCTGCATGCCGCCCACTTTGCAACTCCTTGGGCCCGTGCTAGGAGGAGGGAGGCATCGTGAGCCTGCAGAGCTGTCTGAACAGGAAGGCTTCAAGCTTACTCATGGTCTTTGCCTAAGTCAGCTCTTGGCTGGACATGCTGAGCTTGGACCTGGTCCACGAGCAGGTTCTCATGCTCTGCTCTCCCTAAGGGAGCACAGAGGCTTTAGGAGAGCCCATGGCTCACAATCTGGGCGGAAAGCTCCCACGTTGATGGGCCTAGCACACTCAGCCCATGTAACTGAAACAGCTTTTCACCCATCAGAACAGATATGGCTCAAGAGCCAGCTCCACAAAGGTATCCATTATATACTCTTGATATCGAGATGGGCATTTAATACTCTGCAGATGTGGCTGTACGTGCCTTGCCCAACATCTTAATCTGTGCATGATCTGGCCCTGGCTCTCCCGTTTCCCCAAGCTCATACCCTGGTATCTGGCTCTCCTCCTGGAAAGGACTGACTGTGCGTGCAAGTTGGGAAGGAAGCAGTGCTTGGGTGGATGACTAATACCTAATACTTAATAGAGATTAAGATGGAAGCAGCGAGGGCCAGAGAGTTTCCAGCATGTCAGACTGCATCTCTTTCTGTAGCATATTTTGGGCCATCTTCAGCTCAAAGAAAAGACAGAAAGAGTTAGAATTTGCCCCTCAAAATCTGGGATGAAGGGTGATGCAGAGGGAACAGAAAGGAAACACAAATAGGAAAGCTGTGCATAGAAGAGGCTGTTATTACTAACCCATGCATTCCTGAATTGCTTCTCCCTTCCCAAGAGAGAAACATGAGGCTGAACTGAAAGTCTCATTTTCCTTGGGTAAGCAACAGGGAATAGGGCACGCAGCTTCAGCGCTGCAGTAGACACCACTAACCAGGGGATTAAAGCCTGCCCAGATCATTTGTTTTGCCTTGCTGAGGTCAAGCCCCTTACACAGATGCTTTGGGCTTGCCATGTTAGGCTGAGTCTCTAGGAGGAAAGAACAGGGGCAGGTGGCCTTGCTGTATGGCTGTGAGGAAAGGCCATTAGGCAGGAGAGCTCCTCATTACGTCTGCACCGAGTCTTTGGTAAAAGCCAGGAGAGAAATAAGGGAACAATTACAGATCACTTGGCTAGGGATGTATCAAAACAGTCACGTTGTGCTGAGTGCTGCTCTTGCCACTTTCATTTACAAATGGACAGCGTCATTACAGCTTCAAACTGGTCTGGCTCATGGCCAGTGTGGACCATGAAAACTGGTGCATTCACAGAAAATGGGCCATGAGGGGATCTCAGGAGGTCAGCGCATCCCATCTCTGCTTTAGGGAGTGAAAACCCAAGGAATGGCTGTGCCCCTGGGTGTCTGCAGTGTATCCCCATGATGGTTTTCATCTGTTAAACTGCTGTCCATTTATCACTTAATCCTCAGCTCCTTCAGATCCAGTGACCCTGGCAATTCAGGAAGGAGGCACAGTTCCAGTTCACTGGAGGAAAATCTGAGGAATGGCAAGAGTGAGCAGCGCTATCTCAGCCAGCAGTGGACAGACCATTCTGTCATCTGTTTACCAATGACCAGTGCCTTCCAACAGCAAAAGCAAAGGGCAAGAGCAAAAATAGTGAGCACTTGAAGAGAAGTGGAGATATTTTATTTGCACAGGGCAGATTTGAAACCAACCCCTCCTGCCTATTCCCACTTACCTTCCATTGTTTCTCTAGCCAGCCCCAAGAATTGCCATATAGGCACATCCTACATTATTTCTCACTTCAGCAAGTCCCTTTCCTCCTCAAAAGTGGCAGATGCTGATACCAAATTAGTGCAAAGTGGGAGGGAACCAGCAGATAACTGTGCTAAGAGCCAGGGGCAATGGTCTTCCTGTTGTGCTGTCCCTTCCTCCCAGCAGGGCTCTGTTTGCAGCAGACAGATGCTAAGGGAAGTCTTCAGGGCATAGGTAGTGAGCCATGGCAGGGATCTATGGCCAGGACCAGGGAGACAGAACAAACTGCAGTGGGAAAAGGGGCAAGAAGTTCCTTTATTTTTGTCTTGTGTGGGAATTTGACTCGAGGATTGCTGAGAATCTCATAAGCCAAAGTGACACTTTCCAGGCTGAGCGCCAGCCACCGCACAGACTTGATCTCAGCAGGTATTTGACTTCGGCAGGAGCTGGGATGCTCGGTACCTGCCTGACC
The DNA here is from genome assembly GCF_000695765.1 of Mesitornis unicolor. Lineage (NCBI taxonomy): Eukaryota > Metazoa > Chordata > Aves > Mesitornithiformes > Mesitornithidae > Mesitornis > Mesitornis unicolor. The sequence goes on from NW_010175479.1 coordinate 41,651, forward strand.
CTGGCTTTTGATGAGGACACATATCTCAAAAGCTGTCTGAAATGCAAAGACAGGAAATAAGCGGATATGCTATCAGCACCAGGCTTTGCAATACTCTTTAGTGTCTGGCTGTGTCCCAACCATCAATACAGAGACTCGCAGGGTTTTAGCCTATAATCCTCTATTCCTCTGTCTGTGACTCTAATCTCTTGATCCTTCGTTCTCCTCCAGCCTATGGCTTGACCAACAAAACGCAGATCTGAAGTTCTGCTTATCAGAGACCAACCATGTCATCTTCCTGTGGAAAATGGGCGCTGGGAAGAGAGGAGCAGTCCTCAGAGCCAAGAGCTGAGAGAAGGGCACAGGAGAGCGCGTGAGCAAGCATACAGAGAAATCCTTTATGGCAAGACTGAAAACAGCTCTCTTTAAGAACATTCCTTCTGATTTTACAGTATCATTTTTGTCTCTTTTTGCGTGTGTGTAATTCTAGCCTCGAGTGTAGACCACAATTGTCAAGCTAACGCGCCGCACAAAGCACGTACAAACGAACGCCGTGAGAGGCCGACTGCAGGCGCCACGGGAGCCTTCACATCTGCCTATGAGCGTGCGACCAAGAGCGTGTGAAACTACTGCCGTCATCGCACGCCGGAGAGGTGGGGCCGGCTTCTGCACGGCAGCTTTGAAGCTTCGCGGTGAATCTGCCAGAACAAAGGCTGCGGATCCGCACGGGGAAAAGGCATCCAGCGGGAAGCTGCGGGAGCCATGTGCGGGCCTGAAGACAAGTGAGTTGGGGAATGTTGTTGGAAGGGCAGCCCTGAGTCACACGAGATCTGAAAAGGCTTCCCTTGTTAACATCAGCCCAAGCAAACCTGCAGAGGGAGTTGCGCTGCAGGGTTCGATAGAGATTATTTTCTTAGGAGTTAAAGGGAGCCCAAATGAAGTCACAGACAGATAAAGATGAAAAGCTTGACATAAAGCACTATTAAGAAGATGCTGGCATACAAATGAGCAGGGGAAGAAGGAAAAAAGTAATGTAATGCCATGGCAGAGCAAAGAGTGAGGACGAAAGCCGTTCTGGCTTCTCCCAACCTGGATTCCTGACCAAGGCAAGCTTGTTTAACAGAGCAGACACGAGCCTTGGCATGGAGGGGTTAAAGGATTCCTTGTCCTGGGGGAGCTGAAGTAGCCACATATCTGGGAACAAACTTCTCCCAAACCCTGACTTGTTTTTCTCCTTGGACATCTCCTGCTGCTATTTTTAGCAGAGAATTTTCTCAGCCGAATGCTCCCAGTTGAGTCCTTCAGAGGCCCTTTTCCCAGAGAGACGCAGGCCCAGCAGCATGTCCTGGGCCCCAGTTCAGCTTAGCTCCGCTCCATCGTCCTGCCAGCTTTGGGGTTTGTTCCTCCTGAGGCATACGGGGGACAATCCCCCCACCAGCCTGGTGCAGGCATATGAAATGCTCTCACTGACCCTAAAAGGCAGGGGAGGCTGCAATGTGGGCTGCAATTTCAGCAGCAGCTGAAGAAGAGGGTGGACTGGACTTGATAGCCTCCTGTAGGCTTTTTGGGAGTATGAATGACTAAAAGATAGAAAGAAATGATTAGGCTGACATTAATAACAGGATCTGCTTCTCAGCACTAAAATCTATTTGGATTCATTCCAGTTCCTCCGAGGGAAACCATGGGAGCCTTTATTGTTCATAAAAGTTGCAACTAAAATTGGACTGGATAAAGCTTAAGGAAATACCTCTCAGAGGACAACCCTGGAAAAAGATGAGGTAACTCCCTTCCGCTTCGCTGGTTCTCCTGGGGCCTTTATTCCTCCTTAGCCCAAATGCCAACCTGTCCATCAGTCCATCCCTCCCTTCCCCTGGCTCCTCGCTGCTCAGCCTCCAGCACAGGGCAGGTTATCTGCCTGCTCGGGCTGTCTGCCTGTGTGCAATTAGTGATGTGTCAGGGAACGTCTGGGGCAGTTCACAGGGAAGCAAGACTCCTAACTTCTTTTATCTACAGCTTGATTTAATACCTGCCTGCCAGAGACGGGCACGGAAATCAGAAAGCCAGATTGGGGCACATGGATGAACAAATTGAGTAAACCAGGAATGAACCCCTGGCTTCTCTGTGAAATTAAAGCTGGGGGACCCAGGAGGGTCGAGCGCTCTGGATGCTGCGAATGAAGCGTGGGTGAGGCTGCAGCCCAGCACTGGAGAGCAGCAGCGAGCGGATGGTTGCAGCAGTCAAGAAGGTTGCTCTAACAATGGCCCCTTCTTGGGCAGTGTATCTGTTGCCTGTGTGTCTTGGAGTCACGTCAGCGGAGCAAACAGATTGGGAACATATTTGCACTCCCCACAGCAGTACAGAAGCCAATGCAGACAGAGGAGAGCAAGCTGGGCTCTTTTCTGCTCCTCTGCTCAGTGCCAAGTTTCCAGCTCTGCTTGAAACCTGTGGCCGAGCCCTACTTTGGTGAAGGGCGAGGAAATGCTCTGCTTTCAGCTCCTGCTTGCAGAAGTCAGCAGCTGTCTACAGGAGAGGGGAGCCAGGCTGAACCCAACTGCACACCTCTGAAGACACCCAGGAGACACTAAATCTGGCGCTGTGTAGCTTTGCCCTTCTCCCCAGCTATGCTTAAACAGGGCCAAGAGCAGCAGTCACCTGGACAACCCACAGATGCTGCACAAGGGCTTGTCCCAGTGGCAGGGGCTGCCTTCAAAAAACTTCCCCCCCGCCCAGCCGGGATCCCCGGAGCCCACACCCCTTCAAAAAGCTTCCCCCCAGCCCAGCAGGAAGCCCAGGAGCCCAAGACGTCTCCCTTGACCTTCATGTACGCATGCCAACACATGGGCACTTAACCTTTGAGGCTCCTTCGAAAAATCCCAGCGACAGCGTTTTACGGATGAGTATGCTTCCCCTAACATCTGCCCCCTGTATCGGATGCTGCCAGAGCCTCTCTCTCTCCTGGCTCTGCTCCCAGCTGAAGGACAGACAATAGGCATTTGAATGCAGCTCTCCTCTTCCCCTCCCAAACAGCCTGGGGGAGATGGCACATCAGAGCCAAGACAGCACGGAGAGTACAGCTTGCCAGACATCGACAAGTCTCTCTAGATCATGTCCTGCCTTTTCTTTCCCTCCCAGTGTAGCTGAACCACTGGTTATGGTTGTTACTGAGTGTGCCGGCCAGCTCTGCTGGCAAATCCTAGCAGCATCCAGCCAGCCAAACTGAGTCTTTCCTCAGCTCTCTACTGCTGGAGCCACCCTGATCCCTCTCCAAATGCCTGTCAGACAACAACAAAGTGAGTAAAACCTGTCTAGATCCATTTACCATGGACTCCCATTGCCACATCAAAGCACCGCTTCAGACCAACCTGCAAACTGGCCAGGTCCTAATCCCCAGCTCTCCTGTGCCTGCAGCAGCCAGACTCATCCATCGTTCGTCTTTAATCCAGGCCCTTCTGACAACAGCACAAGTCACAGGAACTCAGGTAAATGCTCAAGATACCTTTACACCAAGGGGGCAGCAGCTTGAAAGGAGCTGGAGAGGTTTTTAGGTCACTTGAGCGCAAGTTACTTGAAGTCACTGCTCTGGGGAGGCGCCTGGCTCTAGCATCAAGGACTGGCCCTATGCAGCCACCACAAGAGCAACATCTAGCTCATTATCTTAATAAGGGTCCTTTGAAATACCTTCTGTGTGAGAGACAGCTAAGAAAATCCAGTCTGGCTTTATTCTGTCTCGGGCAGAAACAGCCTTTATTTAGCAAACTGCTGCTAACAGCTCCGTCTCATTAGTCAGTGTTTAGGGAACCAGGCTGCAATTGTTCTGAAGTCTGGCATTGCAGAAAGAGCCTTGATAATGAGGTCTACAGGAGACGATTCCTCCTGACAGGACCACAATGACCTAGAAATCCTACTTAATTCCCTGTCAGTGAAAAGTGCTGAGTAACAGTGAGGTGCAGAGGCGCTGGGGGCTGATGTGAGAGGGAGTCTGCAGCTCTGTTCACACTCTGGACCGTGATGCAAGAGCTTTGGGGTGGAAAAGCCGGCACCGCTCAGCTATGCAGCAGCTCCCCAGATAAAGGAGGTAGGATTGCCAGGCAGATAAACTGGGGTTCACAGCCACATCTGTTGAAGACTGCCACCACATAGAGCATGCAGAGTGCTGGCAGCAGCAGTCTCTGTTTAACACAACAGTGGAGACAGGAGTAGGCCCTGGGAAACAGCCTAGGGCTCCTTTGAAGCCCCCTCAACAGCAGCAGCACCTGGATGCGGTCTCCTCGGTGCAGCAGGCATTGCCTCCTCTGGATCATGCTTGCTCACAAACCATGCCAAAACCCTGCCAAGGGATTTAACTCCCTGACTCCAATAGCTCAAATTTACCTATGTCCCTAGGCCCAGCAGCTCACCATCTTCATTGAACAGCTACCAGTGCTCCCAGCCTCTCCTGCCATGTATTGGGAGCCTCACAGATGCTGTCTCCTCTCCCATGGCTGTGGGATGAGCAGCGGCTCGGCTGCACCAGGCAGTGTGTGTGCCCCGCAGGTGCTGTTGAATTTTTGACACGTTCTGCCCCAACCACTTCCCCCCATCTCCTCGGAGGAACACGCAGCAGGCTGGCACAGGCCTGGGCCACGGGCACGCTGCTTTCAAGTGGTTTGTTTTCAGCAAGAGGCGCGTGTGCCGTGGTTGGGAACCTCTGGGCTGCATGGCCCGGGACCAGCAGGGCCAGAAGCTGAGGGAAAGGGGCTCTGCTGGAATGTGGGCTGGATACAGCTGACCCTGAAGACCACCCCCGACAGAGACCCTTACAGCCATGTGCTTTGCCACCTGTTCCAGGGGCTAACACAGGAATCCTGGGGCTGAATGCAGAGTTTGTTCCAGAGCGGTCTGAAGACTCCCACCCATGTGAGGCTGCCGCTGGTGTGTGCTCTCTTACAGATCCTTCGCAAAGGAATGCATCTCTGCCCATCGTGTGCGAGACTGCTACTCCCATACTGCAAATGCAGCCCTGTTTAAAGCACAGCTCAAATCAGCAGAGGACTGCTGTAAAAAAAAAAAAGAAGAAGAAATGTGAAATCACCAGCCGAAACAGTGTCTAGAGACAACTCAAGCCAAGTCCCTCGAATGTCAGCACCAGAAGGAAGGCTCGGAAATGGAGAACCCAGCTCGCTCTGCTGGCACAGGCAGAGGATCTGCCTCAGAGACATGAGGATAAGACATATGCTGAGAAAGGAAGGACCAGCTTTATTTTACCAGCCTGTGTTCCCACCAGAGATGTGCTTAAAAGACTGCCTTGCAAAGCAGGAATTAAATCCAAAGGTGCCTATGCATCTTCCAGTGCTGTCATCCCCTTATCAGTTATCTCCAGCCTGCTCTGAGCCAGAAGATGAAAGGATCGTAACACCACTTATCTTCCCACTTAAGAACATGCTTAACAGCTTGCTGGTAAAGAGGAGGACACTCGAGCCTGGGGAAGCAGCTGTAAATTCTGCAAATGGGCTCCCTCGCATTACTCTGAAGGAGCTACTGCTTCTCAAGGAGGGACACGGAGACCAAAAGGAAACCGAGGAGGGAGGAGAAGAGGGAAGCCTTTGTGGCAAAGAAAGGCTTCGCCTCACGTCCAGAATGTGAAGCTGAGTGACAGATGTGAGATGCATGGCATGTGTGTCTCAGAAGTGACCGAGGACAAGCCAGGAATTGAAGAGCTCCTGGGAAACATTTAAGCAGCCAGAATTATGACATGCTTGTCCCTAGACCACAAAAAGCTCCAAAAAACATGCTCTCCTCGAAACTGTGCCGTGTTACAGCCAGGAGGGTTAGGGATCCCCTCACATGCTGCATGAGACCCAGCTCCAACAGCTGAGGCCAGGTCACTGCACATCCTCTGGGTCTCTCCCACAGAGCCTGACCCTCATCTCCCCTCTTTGTACAGCCACTTGTTATCATGAACCTGTGTCCAGCTTGCCTTTGCCATTTAACAGCTGAGCCAAACTGTCAAAACAGCCAAACAGGATCTGTTCCAGATATTTGCAGAAAGAGAAGGATGAAAGAGCCTCCTCGAGCAAGAACAATCACTATTGTTGACCAAAACTGGGCTGCTGGCAGGCAACAACGCACAACATCGGGGGTAAAAACCCTGAATCCTCCCATGCTCACACGGCACCGCGAACGAACTGGGATCTGGAGTCGCCTCTCCCAAAGCCCCAGACTCCTATCAGCCCCATCGCAGCTCAGCTGTTGAGTCGGAGAACTCAGGGCGCAGTTGGCAGCTGGGAGAGGGGGGCCTCAGAAGCTGCTGCCAGCCCAAACGCGCACTTCAAAGGGCTTATCTTGCCCTGTTGTGTGGGAGAGCACGCAGCGCCTGTGGCTGAGGACAGCTGTGCATTGGCCAGGCCCACCAGAGGATTTTTGGTGGAAGAAGAAAGAAGTTGGTACCTGGTTTAACCTCCCCTCCGGCTCGCACAAGGCAGCTTTGGCAGGCAGAGCTCCACGCTGCCCTGTTATTTATGGGCTGTTGAAAACTGGCCAAAACAAAGGGAAAACACCAGACGTATAAGGATGCTCACCAACTCAAATAGCCAGTTCTGCTTGAGGGAGAACCCAGGAGGCGATTACAAGGCACTGGGCCTTTCATCTCCACATCGTCGGTTCAAAGGCAACCCCATCAGCACTGACCAAGCTGTAGCCAACTAATACCTGTTTGTTTGTGCACAAGAAATGAGATAAACCATTGCCTCCTTGAGAAATCAGACCAGCCCCATCAATGTACACTATGTGCAATCTCAGCTGGGTAGCTAAGACCAAAGAGGGGAAAAACACCAGCACCTCCTCTGCTATAGGAACTCCTAAATCAACACGGAGACCCATGGTGGTTTGTCCTGGTTTGAGCCTGTCCAGGATTTAGTGGCCAGCCCAGCCCTAAACCACGACATGGTTGAAGCTAACCTGGATCATGGGTTGTATATCCAGCCCTGTCAGCAAAGCCCAGATCACTCACACTAATGGGGGGTGTGTATTACTCCTTCCAGCGTGGTTGTTGGTATCTACACCCCTCAAAACCAACCCAATCTTCTAAGGACAGAGGGACCCCACTGCATGGGGACATCAGGGATGGTTGTGCACAGAGCTGGCACTTCGTAACATACTAAGGTATGTTATTGATGCAAAGGAGCTCGCTACTACAGAGCGGATGCTTTCCAGGCTCTAAAAATAACTAACTCCAAACAACATGGTGGGTAGGAAGAAATATTTATCTTTGGGCTTTTTACAGAGATCAATGCAGAAGAAAAAGACTCAAGCAAAGGTTTAAGCGTGTGTTAAAAATAGCTGTTGATAAGGCCCTTTCAGGGGATAAAAGCTGTTTTACAGAAGCAGCAAGAACTGCGGGCCTTTGCAACACCTTCCCTGCCGTTAACTGTGTCAGCTCCCGGAAATCATTCAAGGCAGTGTTAGCAGCCAGCGTGCCTCAGGAGGAAGTCCATTAGCAGGCAGCAATCTCCTTAATGGATCCTCCGGGTATGTGGTAGATGTTGCTTTGCCCATGGTTCCTTCCAGTGCTGTGATTCAGGGGCTGCTCACACAGCCATTAGCATCCAAGACTCTGAGGAATGCTCCTCATCTTTACGGCAGCCCAGCAGTGTGATGAATTAAAGTCTTTTTGGGTAGCTTTCACCGAGTGAGGGTGTAAATTGGTTCAGTGAGCTTTTACTTTTTGTGGTTTGTTTTTTTCTTTTGATAGCACCTAGCAAAGACAGACACTGGTCCATGAACTGTACATGGTACTGTGATGCAGGTAAAAGCAGTAACATCTTTCAAAGCCTTTGTTGTCCAAGCAGAGCATCCTAGCGAAACAAAAACACCGTCCCCATGGCTGATCTTGGTCTAAAGCTCAAGCAGAGCCTTTTACGCTTATGTGTAGAGAAAAATCATTAAATCCTTGCCTGTGCAACCAATTCCACTGGAGCAGGACTAAGAGAACGCAGCCACCCTGGTGAGGTGTGAAGTGGCATTCCCATTTCTATTGGGAATGAAAAGCAGGACTGCAGAGCACAAGGTAAGCCTGGTTTCTTGAAACAACTCTTTCATGACACTGTATGCCAGAGTTATTACTAATGAGACAAAAAATCTGACTTCGTATATGTAGAATATATAGAGGCTCCTTCAGCAACTGTCAAGGACTTGAGACACATTGGAGAAGTCTTAATCACATCCTACCTGTAAAATGCTGGCCGCTTACTTAAGGAATTGCCCCAAAGTTTATTAAAGTCGGGGATTTTCAGAAGAGGCCACGGGCATTAAAAACACAGCCCAGTAATGGGCACAAATCCCCTTAGATTTCTTCTAGTGGATTTCTCCCGCTCAGCAGAAAATCTTACCTAGGCCACCAAAATATATTTCTAATAGTGCGATAAAAACCTTGAAATACTGCTGAAGATTGTCAACCTCTGCCTCTCTACATGCCAAAGATATAGTAAGTCCCTGGCACATTGCAGTTTTAAAGCTCAATGTCTTCAACTGAGCCAGCTGTGACCAAATGAATTAAGAGGACTCTTAAAAAACCCCCACGGATCTTACATTTGTATTGTAATAATCAGGTACGTTGATGGGAGTACATTAGAGTATGTTCTGGCTTTAACTCTGAAATCCCTGGGATTTACGACTTTAAAAAAAACCCAAGCAAACCTTGAGCATTATCTGAACATAATTTAATTTCATCTACCTCATCTATTGCTGAAACCTTCATTTCCCCTTGTAACTGACTCTGCGTTAAGCTCTGTGCTTCATCCCAGGAGAGGCACTACATAACCCAATACATTATATTATTTATACTGACAAGTGATTTTTGCATGACAGAACAATTCCCATTAATTTTCCGAGCTTATCTCAAGTACCTGTGGGCTGTCAGGCTGCAGCATGCAATGAGGCTGGCCTGCTTTTTCCTTAGGTCAGGCCAGCCCAGCGTTGACTGGACTCCCATTCGATGGCTCTCCGCAGTTTGCAGGTGAGTCCGTGGGGAATCCTCCCCAGCTCTGTGCTCTCAGGAGCAGGTGAAGCTGCAGAGGTTTTGGGGTTTTTTTTTTGACAACTCCCATTTATAAATTTTTACTTCTGCATCTGCTGCTCTTTTCTTTGCCAGGTGTCTGGTTTGGGACGTGCACCAGAAGTGATTTCCTTCAATACCCAACGCAGCAGAGCAGCAGCTTTGACAAGACAGCTACGAACTGCAGAGGAGCGCCCTCCCTACACCTCGCTTCTTGCACATGAGTGTTTTTTCTACAAAATTTGAAGGCCTGGCTTAGGATGCTGCTTTAACAGGAGCTGGGCACCAGCTCAATTACGCAGCTGTCTTGGTTTTGCACTTCCAAGCTGTGTGTTAAGACAGCTGAACTTCTGCACAGGAGCCACACAAAGCTTCCTTACAGCATGAAACGCAGCCAGGCAATCAAAGTCAGCGACTGCTGAGGAAGAAGTGATAACAGAGCCTCAGCTGGCCATTCCTGTGCAGGAAACATCTTTAACATGCACCTCCCTCCAAGTTTATCCCCAGGGGAAGCCTGTGCTTCTCTAAAATAATAAGTTAGAGAGGAGTTGGTTATCCTTGAGACCAAAGTTCTGGTGAAGTCCTTGCAGTGCTTTGCTGTCCCGTTCCCCACAGATACTCACTTCTGGTAAGTCTCTAGAATTAAACTCTCCAACCAACACCCCATGTCTCAAGTTAATACTGAGGGTGTCAGCGCTCTGAATGGTCATAACCAGAGACCTGAGCTTTCCAGCCAAAAACAAGTCCAGTTTTAATGTTACTGTTTATTTTTCTGAAACTGAAAACTCTCCTTTCCAGCATGGGAGTTTGAGACTTGCAACCCAGCAGGTATTTCCTCTGCCCCAAGTGTATCTATTGACACAACTGTACCCAAACAGCAATCCAGCCCCTCTGGGTGAAAATTAAGACTGCGTCCAGAACATTTCATTAGAGCAATTAAAGCCATTAACTGGTTCTTAGGCCATGTCCTGAGTCAGCAGAGGAATGGGGTTTGCTGCGTGGCACACACCCTTACTCCTGACGCTTTGTGGTTGAATTCGGGTTTGATCCTGTGTCTCATTAAAACACGATACTCCCTAGGGGTTCAGAGGGAAGGCAGACAGCCCTTATCAATTGGGAAAAGACGGTACAGTTCATATTCCCGTTGATAGAGAAGCCAGATTGAGAGTGTAATTATCCTAATTAATTTTATATCTCGACTTCATCTCTTTTACATATAAACAGCAGTTTTAAAGCAGGCCACCAGCTTTTACGCAGAGAGCGGTAGTTTTATCTTGCGGAGGGGCATGGTTTGCAGTGCAGAAGCTTGTTTGGCAGAAAAGGACTTCTGAGGACTCGGGATCCTGTGGAAATCTTTCCCCTCGCTAACTCCCTCCCACCACTTCAGGCCTGCTCCGTCTGGAGTTCACGAACCTTCTCCGGATCACCAGGGCTTGAATGCAATCAACTGTGAAGCATTAGCTCTAAATATACAACTGGGAGGCCAGTTCTGCTCCAGCACGCACAAACACTCGTCGCAAGGGATGATAAAGCAGCGAGAGCCGGGGCAAGTGGGGGCTAACCAATGTTTTTACCCTTTGGAGATGGCTAAAGCCAGGCAGGAGGCGCAGAAACCAGGCCCACCCACAGCTTTTGTCCTTATTTATGAAGCTAAACGCAGCTCATTCCACTTTATTTACTTGTTTAGGTGATTTTTTTTGGCAACTCCTGGTGCAAATCCTCAGCGTGTGGACGGATAACTGAAAACCAGCTGCGGCAGGCCAAGAGACCCAGATTTCAACTTGTACCAGGAAAACAAACAGGTCAGTACAAGAACCTAAGTTCACGATCGGAGCAGCATCTTAGTCCACAGCTCCTCCTCCTCACTAAAAAAAACACATTTTATTCTTTACATCTACTCGTCCTTCAGTAACCAAGTAATTCTCAGAAGTATTCGGAGCAAGCGGGAATGCGCTGGTGTCACGTTCTTCGTCAACAGCTGTAAAGTGGATGCGCATCCAGCTACTCCCTCGGTGATGCCAGATATTGCTTACCCAAATAGGAACACCAAGCCCTTCCCAAGAATCTTTTTGAAGATGTTATTAAGCGTCTGATTTTGGCACGGCTCTCAAAGCTGTTTGTCCCCGTTTTTTTACTGCCTGTTGAAAAGAAAGCAACACTGCGCATACTTCCCATCAGAAAATCCCAACAAGCCACTTATCGTAACTGCAGCAGAGCTAGCAGCGTTTCCACCGAGTGATTTTTGGCACTGACAGCTGACTCAAACAGTTGCTGGTGGCTGGGACAGATGGACCTCATTTATATATATATATATGTATAGATAAAGGAAACAAGAATTTCTACTCTATAGATTTCGAAAAGCTTTTTTGGAAAATCCAACATATTACCAAAACCTCGGAATTAAATCCAATGGAGATTTTGAATCCACTGAGCTTTAAAACTGATGGACGCCAGGGACCTGCCCTATATCCCCATCAAGGATCATAAGTTATCAATGTGTTTTATTTTCAACAGCAAACACTTGAGAGTTTGGGGAAGGTCTGCCCAGCTCTGCCCTCAGCTCAGCATCTCAAATCCCCAAAATCCAAACGTCTGTTTCCAGGGGGAAGCTTGCAACAGAGACTACGAGGTAGGACATAACACTGATGTCAACTGCAAGCCTCCCCTTTCTGCCGCTGATGCCAATTAACTTCTGCAAGCATAATTATGACCGTGGCATTTCCCTGATGTGCGGAATATTTAGATGCTTTTAGTGCCTAGAGCTGGGTATGCACTGAACGCTCCATGCTTCACTGGCTGCCGTTTCGTGGCGATGTTTTAAGGCCACAATTAAGAGAAGGGTCCATGCTGGCAATGACACTGCGGGAGGAGGCAACCCCTGCTCTGCAGCGCTTAGAGCCTACGCAGTAGCTTATAGACTAAACCACTCCTACAGTCTAAAGCTTACAGGTTAGGGGGTTGCAGCTTGGGATCTCAGCATCTTGGTAGTTTTGTCAGCTTTTTTGCCTTTTTTAACATTTTATTTCCCCCCAAGTAGTCAGTTGGTATCAAACGCATCCTTACGGTCTCGCTCCTGTCCCACTTACCCAGCTCCAACCCTGCAGACTTCCGTACGTGTTTAATTTGATGTACTTAATTTTATGGAAGCGTGACCTTAACTCAGTGCCATGTTCCCCAGTATGTAACGACAAGCGCAGCAGAACAAACTTTCTTCTATTCTCAACCTCACTTCTGCCCTCTTTTTTGGGCTTATGGCCCCAGATTTTAAAACAGCAGGGAATCACTGCAGGATGAGGTGCTCTGATTTGGCCAGAACCCACCGTATTTAAACAGCGAGCAAACCCTATTACCACTTGGTTTACTCACTAGGGAAATGTTCTCAGAGGTGTAAGAAAGTAGTGGAGTTTGGCTATCTTTTAGCAACTTCTGGCTGTCTAAAGAAATGCAGCATTATCTGTGGTTCATTTCCAGCCTTGCTATCTTTTAGGCCAGAGTCAACAGGACACTTAGGCACTGCTCACATCGGAGAGGAAGGAAATGAGGTACCTTTCCGTCTTGCATCCCAGCTGTAAGGAAAAGTTGCGTTAAGGCTCTCATTTTTCTCATTCAGAGGGAGCATCCGAATCCAGAGTGAGCACCTAGAAGACTGTGTGCTGCTCCAGGACTACGCTCTCCCAACCTCTCCTGCT
>NW_010175479.1:54380-54971 GCF_000695765.1 Mesitornis unicolor
GGCCTCTGCTACAAACCACAGCAAAGCAAGTGAACAGAGCCTGAAGTGCCTGACAGCTCTCTCCTCATCGCAGATGAGTGTCAGACTCATCTTCTCACCCCTCTTCCTCACTTTTTTTTGGTAAACGGTGCCCAAATCTCACTTTATTTGAGGCTGAAGAGGCTCTTCAAGTTATATGGAGTCACTGGAGAACTGTTTTGTCCTGAGAATAAACTGTTTCAAGTATTTCAATACGCTTCAGTCTTGAGTTGACCCAAAACACTTAATTGTGTGTCTGCACACATATGCACGCGTGCCCAGCCCCGTGTATTTTAGTAATCAGCTGCTGGTTGTCACCCTCACCCCACTCCATCCCATTTTCTCCTTCTGCCATCTGGGCAGACAGGGGGAGGGCCACGCAAACCCACCGGCTGCTGTCCCCCTCCTCATCCCCCCCCACTATTAATAGCCAGACAACAAATGAGCCCAAATTCATTCCTGAGCGGAATTAGCAAATGTTTTTGCAATTAAAACTGCAAACATTCAGCCGGGCCCCCCGGAACAATAGGCGCCTGTGCCTGGTCCTGAATAGGCACTAGTGTCCGCCCTGCC